>NC_056742.1:539853138-539935638 GCF_019279795.1 Protopterus annectens | reverse complement strand
GTGATGGGATTTGTAAGGGAAGTTACAGGGAAATCTAGCTATCTGGCTATAAGTTTGTTCAAGTTTGGTTAAAAGATTTGCTTGGAGGTGGGTAAATATAGGGGAAGCACAGAGTAGGCGGGGAGGATGTAGGCTTGGGCAACTGAGGTCCTTGAGGTGATGGATAAGAATTTTTTGTTTCTATACAGTAAACCAAGTTTTTGATTGGTCTTTTTGACAGATTGTTGGATGCAGTGCTCACATTTCAGTTGATCGTCCATTGTTGTTCATAGAAGTTTGGTATGGGGGTCAGCATGAATGATGGTGGTGTCTAGGGAAGACAGACTGAAGGAGGCTTTAAGGATGGACATAGATATTGCAAGGAAAAGAAGAAGTTTAGTTTTCTTTGGGTTAAGGATGGGTTGGTTATTGATTAACCAGTGCTCAATGGTGTTAAAAGAGGTCTGAGTGAGGGAGAGAACATCAGTAGGGTTGCTGGAGAGGCTAATTAGAGTAGAATCGTCAGTGTATTGGATGAGTGATGAGATGCAGCAGGCAGAGCATAGATAGTTAGTAAAAATATTGCAGAGAAGGAGGCTAGAATGGATCCTTGGGGGCATAGCCGGCCATAGGCATAGGCCAATTAGGTGGCCGCCTAGGGCGCCGCTCTAGCAGGGGCACTTTTTCAGTATTTATTTGGTGTAGGTAGACCAAGATGGGGGCACCAGGTTGTGTGGTAGGGGGCACTGTGGAGCCCTTTTGCCTAGGTCACCAGTTGATCCAAGGCCACTCCAGTTGGGGGACACCTGTTTGGATAGGTAAGAAGGGTGAGCAGGAGGGCTGTCATCTAACAGATTGCAGCCTGAGAGTACTGGATATGGAGAGGTTGAGTTCAGTTAGTTTAGTAAGGAGCTTAGGGTGGGAGGTGGTGTTGAATTCCTTGGACTGGTCAAGGAAAAGGCATAACACCAGTTTATTGCTATTTCTTGCCTCTGCAATAGTCTGGGTGAAGGATAGAAGGGCTGTGGATGTGCTGTGATGGGGTCTAAATTCATGTTGAGAGGGGGCGAGGAGGTTTTCCCTGAAGTAGATGTTTAAGAAGATGTCTATGAATGCATTTCTCTAGAATTTTAGAGAGGTGGAAAGGATGGCTATAGGATGGAAATCAGAAGGGTCAGTGGAGTTACCTCCTTTGTGCAGTGGAATAGTATAAAAGGATTTCCAAATTTCAGGGACTGAGGATTCTTTGATAAAATGGTTGACAAGGATTGAGATGGGATATGCTAAAGAACTGGCTGCAGGTTTGAGAAATTCGGGGGGGGGGGTAGGTTGTCGAAGGAAGGAGAACATGGTTTAAGTTTCTTCAAAAGAAGTTTATATAGGCAGTGGAAACAGGTTTCAGGGAGAAGGTTGTGTGGAGGCAGGTGGTGGATGGGATGGGTGGGGGATTGTGATTGTTTACTGTTGGGTGAGTTAGTTTGCGGATAGAAACAATGAAATATATGTTTAGTAGAGTGGCAGTTTCAAGAGAGGTTTTACTGGGGAAGGGGTTGGGGGTAGAAGGTTTCCCTACATGGAGAATATTGTTTATGGTATACCAAAATTTTACTGGGGGGGTTTTAATTGTCGGTAGATTGAGCTTCTTGATAGAATTTTTTCTTGTTGCGGATAATAAGTTTTTAGTAACATTTCTTAGTTCTTTGAATTTAAGGAGGAGAGAAGATTTTGACTTTATCTATTGTTTCCAGGTACTGTCTCTAAGTTTCATAGTGGAAAGGATATCTTTAGAGAGCTAGGGTGTGGGATTAGATTTGATCCTAATTTTCCTGATGGGTGCTAGGGCATTTAATATGTTTAGGAAAGTATTGTTAAACTCAAGAACACCATCATTTTATACAGGTGAGTCCAATTAACAAGTGAGGGTTGGTTGCTGAAAGTTTCTACATTGAAGTTGGACAGGTAGTGGCAGTCTCTATAAAGCTGGGTTTTGGGGGTTTGTGGAGGTAGTCTTAGTAGTGAGATAGGGAGGTGATCACTTAAGGAGTCTGGTAAAGTGATGGAATTATGGTAATGATTAGGTTTGGAAGTTAAGATACAATCAAGAATGGAGCTGAAGTTTTTATTGATGTGGATGGGAGCAGAAATAAGTTGCTGAAACCAAAGAGGTTAATACTAAGGGTAGTGGAGTTGGGGGGTAGTTTATTCCAATCGATACTGACATCACCTAGTATGATAGTCTTATATGATAGATGTTGGGAGATCCAGGATAAAATAGATTCAATAGTTGGAATATTATTACCAGTAGCTATATAGATAGATGCTATGGCAAGTTCTTTTTGTGTGTGAGTTAAGGTGACAGTTGAGAAAGATAAGGTCTGCGCGGCAGAAGTCAGAAAGGGGTAGGGAGAGGGGGGAGAGGTTAAGCTGTTCAGAGTACATGATAGAAACACCTCCCCCTTTTTTGGAAAGTCTGTCTTGCCAGAAAATGTTAAAGTGGGGGAGGGGGTAGAATTTCTGAGTTTGTAATATGAAGTTTGAGCCAGGCTTCCGAGAGAGTTAAGATGGGGGGACAGTGGTGGCAACCCATGCATGTAGTTCTGTTATTTTGCTTGGGAGACTTTGTAGGTTTATGGAATAGATAGACAGATGTTTAGTTTGAAAACTGAGGAGTTGGTGCCCAATAGTTATGGTGGAGGTGGTAAAGTTGGAGGAAGGGTATGGACCAGGATTGGAGTAGATGTCCCCATCTGGTAGGAGTCTTATAGGAAGAAAATTAGGTTTAGAGAAATAAAAGTAGTAAGTAAGTTTAAACTTATATTTAGGAGAAGAGAGAGACTGTAATGTTTTAATTTGTGAAACTGTATATAGGAGGTATTGTAGAGATAGGAGAGATAGTGAAGTGCAGGGTTGTATTGTAGGAGGATCTTACTTGAGTATGAGTAGGTGATAGTGGAGGGTACAGTAGGTTAGTGTGATAAGATGAAAACCCAGAGAAGAGGAACAGAATGGGAGTTAAGAGGAAATACACTACCATGCTGTTAGTTTATGTGGGTGTATTATAGAGATGAGAAGAGAGGAATTATTGATTGTAGGGAGATTTTGTAAGAAAGTTAAGAACATTTAAGGAGACTCAATTGGTTAGAAAAGGGAGAAAGAAATAAAAAAATAGTGTAGGTGATGAAAGTCAGGGTTGGACAGAGGTAGAGTGAGGGAAACTGATTTAAGCTATAGAGGTAAAAGGAAGACAGAGGAGTGTGAGAATAGAGAATGGACAGCAAGGTAGGGGAGGGGGTTATTGAACAGAGGCTGGGGTGTATAATTATTGGATAATTGGACTGAGGGGTGGGATCTTACAGGGAGGCTAGAGTATAAATGAGTATTCAGGGGTGGGTGAGAATGAGGGCAGGGCAGTGGAGCAGAGTAAGCCTGAGTGAAGTGAAAGTGAATGAAGCGGGAAGACCCAGGACAGAGGCAGTTCAGCTGATAAGTAATCAATCAATCAGTAAGCTTTTTCCTTAGTTTTGTTTTGTTTCTTTTTGTTTTATAACTTTTATTATTGTGGTAATATTTACAAATTACTTGTTCCAAATGATGGGTGGGTCAGGATATGTAGTCTTACCCAAGGTAACCAAGATCAGGGTAAGTTTTGAGTAAACGTTTGCAATGACCAATCTTTTACAGATAGAACTAAAGTTAGATTCTCATCAAGAGACAGTAGGGAATAGGTAAAACCTAAAGGGTAAGGAAACTCTTAAAGGTATACTACTTTGACCAGGTGATGTGGAGAAATCTATTATTGAAAAAACGTAGCTAGTAAATAAAGTTCTCCCATGTTATTTAACATACTTTAGATATAGCCCGTTACTTAAACACTGTATAGTCTAGTACCATTATTTGGATGATTTGTTATTTTTCTGGAATGGTAGTCAGGAAAAGTTTATGAAGCTGGTAAGTCAGATGGAGAATAGTACCAGCTTTTTAAGGTTCACTTCTCAGATAGGGCCCACAGAGATTAATTACTTGGATGTTAAGATTCAAAGGTACCCTGAGGGTGGACTGGAAACAAGGATTTACAGAAAACCAACTTTTTGTAATAGTTTTCTGCTTTTTTCCAGCTGTCACCCCTTCCATCAAAAGAAGGGGGTTGTGAGGAGCCAGTTTATTAGGGTTTCCAGGCTTACCTCTAGTGATGTAGTGTGTAAAGATGAAATTTTTGCCCTCAAGAATATGTTTCTTGATTGTGGGTACCCTCAGTCACTAGTCAATTCAATTGAGTCTGATATATGGGGGGGTGGAAAATATGGCCCCATTCTAAAATTTGGGTTGACTAGGGTTAGGGGCACAGAATTGCCTGACATTCTGCACAACATGAATATGATAATTCATTTTTCTTTGTATGTGAAAGGGATTGAAAATATTATACATAAGAACTGGGTGTTGTTTGGGGGTGATGTTAACACCCATAAGACAGGATTAAAAAAACCTACCTTCACATACAAAAGAAGAAACAATATCAAGAACATTCTGGAAAGACCTTTAGTGAACACCACTAATTTGTTTCCATTGACATAGAAATGTGGTAGGTGTCACCAGTGCAGTTCTATTGAGACTCACTACATTGGAAAATTACTTGATAAAGTAAGTAAGTATGGGAAGGGTGGTAAATGTCATTGTTAGTCTGAACGAGTGGTTTACCTTACCTGCTGTTGTCATTGTGAAGCATTTTACATTAGTAAGACAAACAATGCCCTAAATAGGAGGATATATCAACATTTATATAGTATACAGAAAGCGGGCAATCGGAGTTCACTTGCCAGGCATGCTCTGATTTGATCCGGTCAAGGCAAATACCAGTTTTTGGTCCTTGAGCAAGTTGTAGTTGAAGGTTTTTCAGGGGATTGGAAAAATAGGCTCCTACACAAGGAAATGCTTTGGCAATTAAGACTTGATACCTCTAATCCCCCGGGGATTAACGACAATATATAGATACTGAGTGAATTGAGGAGACGAGCTAATATCATTTAAGGACATATTTGTTATAGACATAGAATTAATTTGGTTTTAATTTAAAAAGCATTGTGAATGGTTGAGTGAAATGAAGATGTGTGCTTTTTTACTATTTAATTGGTCAAGTTGCTGGTATTAAAATGGTTCTGATGATGTCTTCTTTTAATAAAGACAAAAGTGCTAAACCATTTATTTGTTTTCTTGAGTCCATTGGTTTGCAACTACTGTTTTTTTGATTAATTATACTATATATGGTTTACAATTAAATTTGCGAACTGCAGTTGGTCGAGCATGACAGTATCGACTTGTAGTTTTCCAAGAGGCAGTTATGCAAACCCAAATACATTGACTACACTATATCACATGGGTAGTGTAGCTTGAGTATTTGAGTTCAGAATTTTGAGTGGAGATCACGGTTCAGTGAGGAACAGGAAAATAAACCATTTCCTCACAGTAGTGCAATCTCGGAGTTGGTATATATAATTTGCAGGGGGCACAGCCCCCCACATAGGGGGGTGCAGAGAGGCTTACCCCCCCTACAAAATAGTAAAAGTGATGTACCGTTGACTCTAGAGTGTCATGGTACATTACGGTGCATAGCTTGGGTTACTGACGTCAACTCCCGGTGAATATATTGAACTCCAGGAGTCAATATATTCAGTTTCACTCTTGCAGTTTTCAAGATATTGGTTCAACATTAAGGCCAATTGACAGATGCAGTTTCAAGGTTTCAATAGTAAACCACTATATATATTCTATATACTGTACATATAATTTGTCCACATAGTTCAGAAGGGGAAGACTGCTCAACTTTCCCTGATAGCCTCACAACCCCTATTTATTCTAAGGAATCTATGGAAGAGAAGACAGTTTGTTTGGAAGTAGGTTGTCTCTGTTAAGACTTACTAAATCAGGCCAGATTCAGCCAAAAAAGACTTTCAAATTATGAGAGAGAAAAATATCCTTGCCTGGACATCAATCCCCTGATGCCCACTTTGGGCCTTGAGCTTCTAGCAGCTATCTATAGATGACCTCTGTTTCTTCAGCTCCATCATCTTCTCCCACAGTTTTGCTGAGGCCTTCAGTACAGGATGATGATTGGGTCAGTACCTGATACCATTTTTTAGACAGAAAAGTCTGATTTCCTCTTCTATACCTAAAGTTCAGGTGACTGGTTTAAGCACTGGCTTAACTAGACACTGCCCCCACCCCACATTCGGGGATGTGGGGGCATAGCCCCCCACCTATTTTAAATATTTTGAATTATACACATGGATACTTGGAATTTCAATAAATTACTCTTTTGTAAACTTATATATCCAAACTATGTGGGGGGTTATGCAATTTGGGGGGGGGTGCCCCCACACCGACCTTACTATATATTCTAACTCCAGGGTCGCACTACAGAGGAAAAGGCCATATATAACTTTCAGTGAAATGTGTTTCAGTGAATTGTGTTTTCAGTGAATTGTCCTAGACCCATATATATATATATATATATATAGAGAGAGAGAGAGAGAAAGACACCTTGTGCATCTTCTTTCTTCATTGGAGAAAGTCTTTTTGTGACCCATCCGATGTAACGGCAGCACTAGTGACCCATCCGATGTAATGGCAGCACTAGTGACCCATCCGATGTAATGGCAGCACTAGTGACCCATCCGATGTAATGGCAGGTCTGGAAATATATGAAGAAATATTAAGTCATCTGCTGAAGGCAGAGGAAACCACCATGTGGAGAGAACATTGCAGAGGAGGAAACAGATGGAGGAAAGCTGACCACTTAAACCCTTAAAAAGTTTTAACAAAACATGATCATGATGGCGTGGCAAAAGAAATAGAGCAGCATACAAGATGGATGAGAGCTTTATCGCAAACAGCAGAAGAACGGAGGTGAGATAACTGTCCACTCAGCATGCCCTTGTGAGCATTTCTGCAATCCTATGAAAAGGACCTGATTCCCTTACACAACTGACCAAACATGTCTTTCAGTATACAGAGTTATGTTTTATGCTTGACCAAATTTGGCAGGTCAGGGCACTTTATTAAAAATCTTTGTAAATTTCACAAAGACAAAGGAATTACAAAGCCTCCTACCACTTAATGACTGGCGATATCTATCCTATGGAAGGAAGGTGATAATGTACATACCAGTCTGGTATGTGGTCGCTAATTTTGGCTGCAAACTAGAGGAAGGGGGTGGAAATGCAACCTGGACTAAACTAAGTGTTGGGATCTTGGTCCCTACTGCATTGATGACCATCTGACACATGAGATTTGATCTGGACTATACCATCACAGCTATTATAGCAGGGGAGGACAGACGTTGATCGCTGATGATGCTTTGAGATGGTTATCCTTACAGACCCTCATATAAGTCAAAGAAACTGATGTTTAGGGATTCGTGTATTTCTAAAATTTGGTCTGCTTTTCCCATCTATTCCATTTCACGTCTTGACAGCTTTCGAGTGTGATCACCTGTTTCGGATATATGGTTCTTGAATACATCCCATGTCAGCCAGGCATGTAAAAAATAACTGTTATTCCATTCTCTTCAAAGGAGCTGGCATGCTACACATCAATCTTGAATTGGGGTCAGAAGTATACCCTTTCTAGACTTTTTTATAACACGAGCAAAGGTCTCTATTCCTGCTTCTATACTAAACTCCAAAAATGATTCCCATTCTGTTCCGACCAAAAAGTAACTTCCTTCCAGCTAAGCATTGTAAAGTCATGCCAATTGTTCTCATAAACAAAGAGAATACATTGACCACGTATGTCGCTTTTCCATTTTGGACTGATGAACATATAGCAGATACTACCTTGACTGAGCTTCTTAAGTACAGTGCCTCCAGAGTTGATAGACCTTGTAAAGGAAGAATAAGTGGAATTAACTGCTTCTTAAAGAGAAGAAAGAAAGACAATAAAAATAATAAAAAATCCCTGTCCCCTTACTGCATCTGCAAAATGCATTAATGATAATAAAACAAGATGGATTATCATGAAAATATGTTAGGGGTGTAAAAAATGTGGCTATAGTTTTCATACCACTATCATTTTCCATACCCCGGTAGAAATCATTGTTGCTGAAACTGCCTACTGTTATCAATTGCAGCCATTCAACAGTTCTTAAAGACTTTAATATAATATAAACTGATGTTCTAAACTCCATCCTTAAAAACATATTGACAGATCACAATTTAATATAAATGATTCTTGAACAAATTCATGCAATCCATCCAAGAATATGGGATTAACTTGTGAGTGAATACTAGAAGATGTAGCTGTAAGAACTGGTTTTGATATGAGAATTGAGTTTGTGTGCTTAGTATGTTTCTTTCAGCTTACTAAATATTAGTAATGGAATTAAGAAGCTGCAGTAGTAGTGCTTTATACTGGGTGACCACGGTGGTGCAGTGGTTAGTGCTGTCACCTAACAGCAAGAGGTTCTTCAGTTTGATTCTTGGCTGGGGTGTCTTCTGTGCGGAGTCTACATGTCCTCCCTGTGGTGATGTCGGTTTCCACTGGGTGCTCTGGTTTCCTCCCACATTCCAAAGACATGCAGTAGGTGGATTAGACACTCTAGATTGGCTGTAGGTGAGAGTGTGTGCAGAAGCGACTTGTACAAATGAACTACTGTGGCAGGGCTAGCTACCTGGCCATGCAAACCTTGGCTCAAGATGATTGTCACGGTGGAAGTGACAACCCGATCTCATGTGCAAGATATGAAAGATGGATTGTAGGAGTAGCAGGGAGAAGGATTTTTGAACTGCAAGCCTTAAGATGTTAAAAATATATAAAGCCAAATATAAGGAAATGTTTTGGTTAAAAATACATTTCTCCTTTATGCCTAAAGCAATTCTTGAATTTACCTAGAAACATGCCATTCAAGTATTTTGCACTGCTTGATCTGCCTAGAACTTTGAGTTATAATATAGAAATAAAGCTATAACATACAAAGGATAAAACCTATTTGACAGACTGACCATTTGTTTTGTTCACAAAAGGTGAACTGGTTCACTAATAATCAGTTAGAGCCTTTCCAAGTGGCTTGCCAATTATATTGTTCGCTGTTTTGATAAATACCACACTATGTTGACTGGGAAGGGTGGGATCCTTTCCCCAAGTCATCGACTAACACTACCGTCTCTGCCAGTATATTTGTGAATTTGCCACATGGTTCCCAGTATACACCTTTTCCAGGAATTATAAGCTATGGTCTAGGACAACACTGGATTTGCAATGGTACCTGTGGATACACTGTTTGGCACTCTGCCAAAACTCGCACAGCCTTCCTGCAGAAGTGACCCATGTGATTAACATTGCATACTTGTATGAGGTGCTGACCAAAACACATATACAAATAAAACAGTCATTACTAAAAGATCAATGTAGGTTGTATCTTATGCATCTGTAAGCACTCCGTTATCTGCCAATGTGGGATGCTGTCAAATGCTTTTTTGTAATCTCTCCATGGCATACTTAGATTCTTCCCCTTTTTACAGTTCTCTATTATGTCTTTATTTAACAACAAATGATCCTTTGTTCCATATGACTTTATTTTGTTACCCTTTTGTTCTATTGCCATGATTGGGTTTTCTTCTAAATGACTATAAACTCTGTCAGCATTAATACCCGTGTATAGATTATACATCGTTGGAAGGCAGCTTATTGGTCTATACCTTTTAGGACAGCTTGCAGGTTCACTCTTAGGGAGGAGTATTGTTTTTCCTGTACTGAACCGGGTTGGTGTCTGTTCAGGGTACACATATACATAATTCTTACTCAGGGCTAAATGTTCGCATAAAGGTGTTAATACACTTAGCCAGAAGTTATGTATTGCATCTGGGCCTAGTGTTTACCAATTAGAAGCTCTTCTTAAATTTGGTTTCAATTTCTCTGGCCATTACTGCATCCCATTTCATGTCCTGTACATTTGAACTTATTGTTTCTTTTACGTCTTCTATCCATTCAGCATCTTTATTAAGTTCCACATGATCGTCATAGATAATTCTCCAAAATGTGTCTATTTCTACGTTTTGATAGCATTTATATTCCTTTTGATTTGTTTCCCAGTTCTCTATAAAATGTTTTGGGTCATCAATAAATTGCTTATTTTATACTTTTCTTTTATGTTTATCTGCACATCTTCTAAGTTTTTCTGCCTGTTTTGACACCTTTGGTTTATTATTTGCTATAGTGTACCGTAGATCCTGGTCTGTTTCCTTTCTAAGTATTTTTATCAATCTTTTTCCTCTTCTATACTCTTCTAACAGCGACACGTCTTGTCTTAATCGCCTTATAGTTTTCTCTGTTCAGTACTTTCATGATGCCGTTTGATTTCTTCCCTTCTCGCTTATTGCCCAGTGTTTTTGTGGTAAGACTTTACTTCCCTTCTCGCTTATTGCCCCGTGTTTTTGTGGTAAGACTTTACTTCCCTTCTCGCTTACTGCCCTGTATTTTTGTGGTAAGACTTTATCTATTATTAATTTAGCTACACAGTAATAGATCCTATTTACTTCTGTTACGTCACATCGATTTATGTTAACAGTCTTGATTGCTGTGGTCATTTGTTTTATCAGACGTCTAACATTTAAAGTCTTATTGACTTTCTGTAATTTATTTCTTTCATTGATGTATCTATCCAGCTGTATAAATCAAGCAGATCATTTTCTTCTAAACTCAGAGCACATTCTTTTTTCTCCATTTCCTGCAGGAACATCTTCTGTGACATATTTTATTCAGCTGCATCCTATGGCATCCATTGCTCTTTCATATGGGAACTCACTGGCCTATCACAGCACAATATTAACCATGACAGAGTCACCACTATTTCCTGTTCCTTCACTAGCTGTGCATCTCCAACTGAATGTTTGTACTGGTTTCCTACTGAAGGCTCCATAGTGTCTTCATGTGGCAACTGATCAGATGCTTCCCGTTCCACCTGTTTTTCCTTAATTTGGGGGTGAACTCTTCTGTCTTGCTGTGATGTTACCAACACTGGATTTTCTACACTAAATCCTTTACTTTGCATCTGGTACTCCATAGCTTCAGTTTCTATTTCTTTCTTTCTCAGTTTCTCTATTATTAATCCTCTTTTCTACTTTCCCCCTTTGTTTTCTTATTTTTTCTATTGCAAACGTTTCCATATCTGGATGTCTTTGCCTGTATTTCTCTTCAAATATTTTTGGTGCTATGTTTTTGTATTGCTTAGTTTTGTTTCAGGCTTTGCATAAGTATTGCACCATGTTAATTTTTTTCTTTCCCATGTCCATGTTTCTTCTTCAGTTGTCTCCCGCTCCACCTGTTTCTTCTTATCTTGGAGACTCATTGTTCTATCATGTTGTGATATGACCTGCATTAGACTTTCTACTCTAAATCCTTCTCTTTGCGGGGATTCCATTCAGCTTCTATTTGTTTAACTTCTACTGTCTAACATTATTTTTTGTATTGTGAAATTTTTCATATCTGGGTGCCTTTGCCTGTATTTCTCTTCAAATATCTTTGGAGATTTTTTTATATTGATTAGTTTGGCTTTCTCCTTTGCGTAAATATTACACCATATCAGATCTCTTTCTTTCTCTTATCCATGTTTCTTTTTTATACCTTTCAAACATTTTTTTGGATTTGTTGTTTATATTTTCATACCTCCTGAGTCGCAGGTGGTTTATATTTAGGCCTTTAACATTTGGAGAGCAAATATTACCTGATTCTTAGTATTTGCTTTACATTTAGAAATATCCATCAGTACGAATTTCTGTTCTTTAACATTGTTTTATTATAATATTTATTGATTCATTTTCTGAGCACTACCTCAATCCGAGACAGGATCATGGGAAGTAACACCCTGCAAGCACTCTCACACATGCACACACACACACCCAAGCACACACATATTCTATGTCTCTCAACACCAATAGACATGAACTACGGACTATTTAGAGGGTTGCCATTTGATTTATAACATCTTTAGGATGTGGATGGAGACTGCAGCTCCCACCAAAAACCCATGCAGACATACGGCAGAGTCTGCACAGAAGATACCTCAGCCAAAAAAGGAACCCAGGAACCAATTGTTGTGCCACACTGACATCCCTGATAATATTCCTGTTGATAACTATATAGTCAAAAGATAGCCATCTTATTTTTGTTTCACTTTGTTTAGTAGGTAAAACCTCTTTCAAAACCTCATTTAGTTCTGACACTGATACATTTTCACTGATAATAGTAACAGAACTGAGTGTTCTACAATGAGAGATAGAAAATACATTAAACAGTTAATTTATTTCATTAAAAGATACCATGCTGACTCACTAAGACTTATCAGCTCCCTAAATTATGTCTGACAAATACAATAACACATTCATATCTAAAGGTATTGGTACATTTCTGGATTTCTCAGCACATACATTTATGACTGATAAGAATCAATCGTATATTGGCTTTTGATAAAGCAGCTGATAATTCTTTTAAGAAATAACTAATCATAATCAACAGAAATATCAAAATTATATAAGAGTGGTAAGTCTTTCTCCTTTCCCCCATTCCAACAATGCGTTTGTATTTATGTTTGATATGCTACTGTCCTTATTTTGTCATCATTTAAGCTGTCTAGAGGTTTATCTTACCTTTCGGGGAACTGGGCCATGAGTTGTTACAGACAGTTGGATCAAAGATCTGTCCTGCACTCCATAAATAATGCTATAGGTAGTTACTGGACATTCAGTGTTGTAGACCACTGAGTAGCCCAGTCCAATTTCCCATTTGCCCCATAGTACTATCTGGTTAAGTGACATTTTCAGAGTCATACAGTAGACAAGTGGAAGGTAAAGAAATCAAACTCTGCACATAGCCTATGCATTAACTGCCAGAGAAGTACCTGCTTACAACTCTTTCCCGTCAAGTTCAACCCTCCAAGCAAATAGGTGATGTTTTCATTTTTCATAACTTAGACTATTAAAAGTGGAGTTACAGAAATAATTTGTGGTCATGAATTTCTCCACACCTAGTTTACAATAAACAATATAAATCCCCGCTATGTCTTCTGAAGAACATGACCATCTCCTCAATCAACTTGTAACCCTTCCCATAACAGAAGATGTTTTTTCTACTCACTGACCTAATCTATCCTTCCGTTGTTCGGGAAGACTATGTCTCAGACAAGAATTAGTTGTAGAAATTATTACACTACGTAAATATACTGAATGTCATCCTGATAAACATCCCAACCAGCTGTGGTATGTTAAATATCATCTACCCCCTTTTCACACTGACCAAAATGCCAAGACACTCCTCCTCATCTATGCTAAACCAAACCTAATAAAAAAGATACAATTTTTAAGATTTTTTTTTTTACATGGTGCCTTGAACACTCACCTTAATCACTTAGGACCCTATAGTAGCTCCTTTTCTATAACCCTTTGGTAATTCACTTACTGTAGTCTATACCACTTTAAACAACTACATCAATAAATTTATCCCCTTGAGGAATAAATTTACTGGAAAATTACACAGTAAATCTGAATAGTGAAGTTAAAAAATTGACATATTATTAAACCAACAGAAAAGGTTGCACAAATTCTTAAAACATTATCCAGTCCAATAAAGTAAGGCTCTGACCAACTCCAGTCAAAAAGAACTACATGAAAATTCAACAGAAGTAAAGCATTAGCTGAGGTTAACACTTGCCGTCAGGATAGATGACAATAGTAAGGCATCCAAAAAAGGGCGAAGAGGAAGAATAAAGTAAAACAACATGGGTATCACTGTAACAAAGCCTATAGGTCTAGCTAATGCACTAGTATACAGATATGGATCCAACTGCAAACCACAAAGAGAATCCCCATCCACTATCCTTTACTATAATATGATCCCAACTGAAATTAATCTGAAACAGTCACCTTTGCTCTCAGTAAGATTAGAAACACCAATTCCAGAGCACAAGATGAGTTACCAGAAAACCTAACTTGTATAATCAAAAATAGCCTAAGTTCCCCATTATGCACATTATTAACAGAGTTTTAAAAAATAGTTATATATCTGGTATCTGTTTGCAGACCATTATAGACCCAGTCCACAAGGAAGTTACTTCACAGTACCTTAGTAATTATACAACAATCAGCTTCCAGCATATTGTAACCTGAGTGTGCTCTTCATTTCTATGAGGCATTGCCAAAGCCCCATCTGTTTGAGCTGGTGGTAGCTTAGGTGAATGTAAAAGATCCTGTGGCATTATTGAAAACAGCAGGGATTCTTTATTAAAAAAACACTATGTACAATACTATTTGCAAACTTACAGATTTACAAATTTATACATTGTACAAATTTCCATTATTTTCCATTATTGTCATACAATCTCACATATCTTGCTTTTCATGATCTTATTTGAACCCCACTACTTTTTTTACAGCTGCCATCTAATTTTTCTTAAAATTACTGCTAGTCTCCATTTACCATTAAACATGATTTCATTTAGTCTTTCATTCCAAATGGTGTGCTCAGCATAAAATAATCTTTTATCTGTTTTGCTAACATATTTCTCATTTGTTTGGCTATAATTTCCATATTTATTTCATTTACCTCCTTTTTATTTTCAAAGTAATTTTCTTTACATATTTTCTGCCACAATTTTGCAACTCTTACACATTGTAACAAAACATGTTCTGAAGTTTCTTCTTTACCACAATATATACAAACTCTTTTACTGATTTTTATATGACATATTTCCCTTTACTGGTCATTTGCTAATCATTAATGTCCATAAAAAATCTTGACATCCTATTTGCTTATTATACTATCATTGTCATACCTTTACAGCTTTACTTTTTCATTGGCTTGCTCAGCCCAATGATTGACATAATAATAGTGTATCGGGATATTTTCAAGCCACATTTCCTCTCATTTTCTATTTAATTTTTTTTATTTTCCATAAAAGATATTTTTCTTGATAATATCTCATTACTTCATCTGAACATGTCTTTCCTCTTTGGATTTTTTGACATATCCCAATGCTGCTTATATTTGTAGTTTAGCAAATTTACTACTAACTTTTCATTCTTATCATTTATCCTGAACAAAACTTTATAAAATTCAAAGAAGTGAAATAAACAATTGGGTTTATTAATCCTAAATCTCCATCTTCCTTGTCCAATAATAAGACTTCTCTCTTCACCGGATTGAATCTTGAACCCCATATAAAAGAAAACATACTTGTAGTATTTCTTTTTCATAGATTATTGCCAACATACAGAAACTAGCTAAATAGCAATAAAAGCAATATTTCCCAATATAACTAAATTAATCAAATAAACCATTTTTATTAAATGATAGTGTGCATGTTCTCAAATAACCTCCTTTATTTAATCAAGTATTCTATTCCATTGCTCCTTTCTAACATTTTTACCCCCAGTCTTATTCCTAATACAGAGAGTTCTTTCACTGAGAAAGATACTCCTCCTATCTTTACTATATCACCCAGTCCTTTACTTTTTTATTTAAAGTCATGCCGATTATATTTAAACATTGATGTACATAACATATAACTTCTTTCATCTAGACTTTGTTTCTTCTAATCAATATAATATCATTTGCATAAGTAAACATGCGTGGAATTTTTATCCCTTCATTAGTAATATAAGTAGCACCTCTCATGCAAATTTACATCTCTGACTAATACATTCATATGTAATGCAAATCATATACTACTCATAGGACATCCCAGACATATGCCATTATTTATATCCATTTCTTTGCTTAACCATCCATTCACTAAAATTTCTACTTTATTTTTATTATATGCAGAACAACATACAATCTTAATTTTCTTATTAATGTTATTTTCTTCCATAATTGTCCACAAAAGTTGATGTTGTACTGTATCAAAGGCTTAATTTAAATCTTCAGTCATGATCTTGGTCTTATCAGTCTTGTTTATAATATCCACAATTCTCCTTACTATAAATAAAAATTCTTGGCACCCCTTTCTCTTTAAACTTATATATTATCTTCTATAACAGTTTTCATTTTACTTTCCATTCTCTTCTGGATTATTTTCATTCAAATCGTATAACCTGTGTTGTTCAATACTACAGGACTCCAATTTTCAATTGTATTTTATCTTCTTTTTCCATGCAATTTTAAGTATACCTCTGCATAAATCTTTATACATAAAACCTTCATTTAACTACTCATTCATAACTTTTAAAAATTATTTTTCTGTCAGTCTGTAAAATTCTTATAAACTTGGTTCCTATTTCATCTGATCCTGAAACTGACTATAAATTATCTTGTCTAAGTACCTTATCTAATTCCGCTAATGAAGTCTCATTTTCCTACTCCTTATTTTCTTGCTCTGTCAATTTTTTAACATGCCGTTCTTTTTTACTTTTTTCTTTCTATCTTAAAACATTGTCTTTACATACTTTATTATGATATTCTTAATATTTTTCCTGAGATCTTCATAGCTCTTCTCTATCATCTTTTATTTTTATCACTACACTAGTATTCTCTTTAACTTCTTCTTCTTCTTCTTTCGGCTGCTCCCGTTAGGGGTCACCACAGCAGATCAACTGTTTCCATTTCTTCCTGTCCTCTGCATCTTGCTCTGTCACACCAAACACCTGCATGTCCTCTCTCACCACATCCATAAACCTTATCTTAGGCCTTCCTCTTTTCCTGTTACCTGGCAGCTTCATTCTTAGCATCTTTTTCCCAATATACTCTGCATCCCTCCTTAGCACATGTCCAAACCAACGTAATCTTGCCTCTCTGGCTTTTTCTCCAAACCTTCCAACATGGGCTGACCCTCTAATATACTTATTCCTAATCCTGTCCATCCTCGTCACACCCAGTGCAAATCTTAACATCTTCAACTCTGCCACGTCAAGCTCTGACTCCTGCCTTTTTGTTAATGCCACTATCTCCAACCCATATAACATAGCTGGTCTCACTACCCTCTTGTAGACCTTCCCTTTCACTCTTACTGGTACCCGTCTGTCACAAATCACTTCTGGCATTCTTCTCCACCCACTCCATCCTGCCTGTACTCTCTTCTTCACCTCTCTTCCATACTCACCATTACTCTGAACTGTTGATCTCAAGTATTTAAACTCATCCACCTTCACCACCTCTACTCCCTGCATCCTCACTGTTCCTCTATCCTCCCTCTAATTCACACACACATATTCTGTCTTAGTCCTGCTGACCTTCATTCCTCTCCTGTCTAGAGCATATCTCCACCTCTCTAGGGTCTCCTCCACTTGTTCCATACTCTCACTACAGATCACAATGTCATCTGCAAACATCATAGTCCACAGGGACTCCTGTCTGATCTCGTCTGTCAACCTGTCCATCACCATTGCAAATAAGAAAGGGCTCAGAGCTGATCCTTATCTCTTTAACTATACATCTCAATTAAGCTAATACCTTAATTTTCTTAATCTTTTACCTTGTAAATAATATATTTTCTTAAATGATAATTCATTAATTTTATCTTTATTCTGTTGTAAGGTTTCAATTTTTTGATGTAATATTCTCTATCATTCCTTTCTAAATAATTTAAAGCATATATACACTTTGTTTTGTAGTTTATTTTTTTCTGCTATTCTTACATCTGACAGCCATTCTAAAAACATTTTATATTGTTCTTTCAAAGCTAGCAACTGCTCAGACCAGTTTGTAGAATACATTCAACTGGAAATGTGACCTTTACATAAACAGATGCTTATTTTTTTCATTTACATCTCATAACTTCTCATTTTTCTTCTTATTCCTTTTTTCAGGCTGATATACCCCTTATTTTTTGTAGTTCTATCCATGTGGCTGAGTGATCTGAAAAGCCTGTTACAAGTTTCTCCATTAGCTATAGTTAAAGCCTTATAATATAATAAAACAATTTCTTATATATACCCCAACTATATGCCGACATATTATTTCAAATCTTTAAACTGCCACATTTTATAACTTCAAAAATTTTCTTAATATCGTTTCCACTTTTTTTGTTTTTCCTCTCAAATCATGATTAAAATCTCCTGTTAATATTATATTCATATTAATTACTATATAATCCAAAATTTTATGAAATAAATTTTCCCTTTCTTTACTTGTAACATAGACATACAATGCTACAATTCTATATACCTGATTACGCCATCTGAGATCTACAATAGTTAATCGTCCCATCATTGCCAGTGTTATGTTCAATATTTTCACTTAATTTCCACAAAGTGTAACTATGCCTGTGCATACTTTCTTTCCTGGGTTCCATATTGTATCTTCTCCCTAAAGTTTCTTTGTTTGCAGCCTCTCTTCTTCAGTCAAAAATCTTACATCTTCCAATATTATTACTTCAATATTATACTTACTACCCCAATTTAGGATGCCTGTTCTTCAAATTATATATTTGATACTATTTACATTTACTGAAAGTCCTGTAAAATTGTCATTATGTCTATGTTGTAACTTACCAGGAACTGTATACATTTTAAGTATTTATCTCATTTCCATTATCGATTTCCTTTCTTTTTTGTTTTGCACTTATCATTTTAAACTTTCTTCTTTTGTCTCTTACTCTTTTGCCAAATAGACTTCATTTTCCAGTTCACTATTTTCCAGTTTACATCTTCTTGTTTATCCTTACTTTTATTTTACTCTGATCTTGCTTCCCTACTTCCTCTTTATCTTTTATTGGCACTGTTCATACTCTTCATACACTGCCCTCACTTTTGTTTTCTTCTTCTTCATCCTTTTTCTCTAGATTACAATCCATCCATAAAGGCCCAATTTTTTTTATAGTTATAACATTTTAATTCACTTTTTTGCATCATGACTTGTTTCCCCACAAGTATAACATTTTGTCTTATCACAGTTACTAATCAAAGGATTGTCTTTACTACAGGAAAACAAAATGTTTTCAGTTGTCCGCAATATTTTACGACACCTCTGTTACCAGCCACACTTATCATACTATGGATATGAACAGTTTTTATTTCTCATTTTCAGTACAATATGGCAGTCCCATCCCTTCATCCATACTCTTCTGTTATCATAGACCTTGCTAATGTCTATAACGTCTTTACAACATTTGCTTAAATGTATCTCTGTTTCTCTGTGAAATGCTCTAACCAGATAAGAATTCCATGGATTACAGTTCTTTTTCTTCTCATACTCCCACAAAAAACAACTTTCCAGAGCAGAACCAGTCTAAAAAAATAATTTCACAAATTGTTTCTTTATGAATAAGAATAAAGCTCTTACCTCCTGAGCCTTTATTCCCAGTGCGGCCATTAAATTATGCCAAATGTCATACCTGTCCATTTTTTTCTTTGTTCTGAATTCTCATTATACATTTCCTTTAATTGTTGGCATTTCCTTTCCTCTGTTTATCTCTCAGAACTTTCCCTGCAATTTATTTTACAGTCTTGGCATATGATTTCTTTGCCTGGCAATCTTCTTTCAAAATAGCTTCTGATTCCTCTGAACTGAATTTTGTCCATAATTTCACCCCATGAAACATCTTTACAATGTCTGGTTTTTGCTGCAACAATAGTAACCCAAAATATCATCCCACAATCCTTTTCCCTGGAGGGTTGTAATAACACATCCATCATTGTTTTGAATGTTCACTTTCAATGAAACAAACATATTCTGCTGAAACAGCTCCTCAGAATCTTGCAGAGCTTTAAATACTGCAGCAGCATTTGCCTCTGTGTTATCTGCCATCTTGAATCTCCTTGAGTGTTGTTCTCCCAGCTGTCACTGCAATAGGAATGGAACACTCTCCTAAGAAGTAGGGGTTTTTACTTGAATACATATATACAATTCATATGTTTACATATTTACAATATTTACATATTTTAACATCATTCAATACTTTATTTCCATTTTAAGTATTCCTCCCCACTCTTTTAACCACAATCAAAACCACATTTTCCAGTATTTTTGTCAATGTCAATTTTCCATTGTATCTGATTTCATTAAGTCTTTCATTCCATGTACCCCCTACTCCCCATCTCAGTAGGTGTACCCCAAGGTTCCATTCTTGGACCTCTCTTCTTTACCATATTTGCAAACAACCTCAGTTCAGCAACTGAACAGGCACACACTGTCCAGTACGCTGATGATTCCACACTTATATGCTAAGCCCCCTCACCACAAGAACTTCAAATAAAAATGCAAACCTCCTTTCAAGACAGAAAAATATGTCTCTGAGCATCAACTCATTCTTAACCCAAACAAAACTAAGATTATAGTCTTCAGAAACAAAATATCTAAACCTAGTCAGTCCCCTCTCTCAATCCTGTCATCTAACAGAACCAAAATTGAACCCACTAACCACACCAAATTTCTAGGCATCACAAATGATGAGAATCTAAAATTCAACAAGCATATTTCTCTATCAAAAAAGTTCACGCCAAACTTAGCACCCTCTTTAGAGTTAAACCTTACTCTGAGTACCAGACTAGCCACTGCTCTGTCACATCTGCTTTCCACCCTCCTATATGGATCTCACATATTCACAAACCTGCAGAAGACAGAGCTCAATAACCTAGAATCCTGTTACAATAAAATCACCAAGTTTGCCACCAATCAGCCATATAGGACTCACCAATGCACTGCCCTCTCCCAACGCAAATGGCTAGCACTCCCTAATCTTTTATCCCTCAGCCAAATGGCCATGACCTACAAAATGATCTACCAACCCAGCAACTGCTCTGCTCTCTCTAACCTTGTCCAACCTAGTATTAATACCCAGTCCCTCAGATCCTCCAGCAAACTAATGCTAAAGGCAACCCACTCCCGCAACTACCATGGCGACTTCCTTTAACCCCATAAAATTGCCAAATTATGGAATACTCTTCCTCAGCCCATTACAAAAAATCCTCAACACCACTAGTTTAAACAACTCCTAAAGACCTACCTAGCTAAACACTGGATCTGTTCCTGCTATTCACCAGGCTAATTTCTTCCTGCCTCCCTGTACCTTACCTTACCTTACCTTAACCTCTACTCTAACCTTCTACTACACTCCCTCCATCTCTCTGCAATCTCTGCTGACTCATACTGTACTCACATCTGGAATCGAATTTAACTCCCTGTTATTATTTCCCTGATGATATACATACATACTGTCTCTGCATTTACATTGCTCACACAAGCCTTTGTACTTTCTGTATAAGTTTAACAATGACTTGTCCTCCCACTAGAGACTCTGTATGATGTTTACACTGTTCATACTATGAACCAACTACTGTATTATAAAATTATTATTATTACTGTATGGTTTATCACTGTATGTAGAGCTTTTCTCCCAGGGCCTCCGCTGAAAATGGGCTTCTGGCCCAGTGGGATACTACCCGGGTAACAAGTGTAACAAATAAAAATAAATAAATGTAGTCCATGTTACTTAGAATATGATTCTGTCCATTTTCTTAGCTTCATTCTGGGATCTTGTCCCATAAAACCCATAGTCTATCAAATCCATGTTTTCATTTCAGAATTTAAATAACTTTTAATCAAATCATGTTTACATACTTCTTTCCAATGTTTTTAAATTCTCTCACATTTAAAAAAACATGTTCTGTAGTTTCCAGTTCTTTACATTTATTACATATTGTATCCTGTTTTCTCTTGTATGGCATATTTGCTCCCACTGGTAATTTTCCTATGGACAACCTCCATCATTGCATTCTTTAATTTTTTTATAATGCCTGTATCTTGTCATTATTGGTTTCTTCTTATCTATTTCTAACTCTTTCCTTGGATCCACAAAATAAAAGGATCTCATAATGTTAACATACAATTCTTTTCTGTTCTTTTTTTTTAATTTGCACAGTACATTTTTACTGTAAAATTCTTTCATTTCTTCATTAATAACACTTTTACTTATTTTTTCATTTCCATTTCTTCCTCAAATTTCTATACATTTACAATACATTATTGTTTCTGTCAAATCTTTATTATTTTTCATTATTCCTTTTAGTACTTTATACATACTTAAAGATGCTACATGCACAATCGGATTTATCAGCCCCAATCCCCCTTGTTCAACTTTCATATACAAAATTCCCCTCTTAACTTGGTTCAATCTTGACACCCCTAAATAAATGAAAAAAAAATAGCTGCGTGATTTCTTTTTCATATTTTATTGGCATCATATAAACATTTGCAATATAAGCTAGTTTACTTATTTTATGGTGTTTATTAAATGTGCTTTCTTTTTGTATGAAAACCTGTATGTCTTCCAGAAAGTAGTCATGTCTTTAATTCCTTTATTAAGTTTATCCCATTATTCATGTCTGTATTCTGTCCTTCCAAATACTATTCCTAAAATATCTATAGTCTTTTAATTATATTCCACACTTCCTATAATACCATCATACCCAAATCCCTTGTTTTTCTCTTTATGCTTAAACCAATTTTCTTCAACTGTGTACCCAATTTTTCATTATTTTTCCATCGAGACTTTATTTTTGCTATTACTACAATATCATCAGTATAAGTATAAATTATTGGTAACTGTCTCTTCTCCATCATTTTATATTCCTAATTTTCATGAATTCTTATCCAAATTGTCACATGATCATTATATTTAATTCCTTCTGTATAACTTTTAGTCCTTCTGATATAAAAAATAATGAATTTCTGTCTTAGTTTCATTTCTTTTGTAAATCCAGTCTTTATTTTCTCATATTTTAATTTTCCATTTTTCATAATTTCAGTAACCATTTTAACATCACAACTATTCTTTTTCTTTCTCAAATTACAATTAAAGTCACCTGTTATTATTATATCCATTTTAACACAGACATAATTAGGTATACTTTTAAACATTGTTTCTCTTTCTTTTTTGTCACATGTGCATCGTAACCTATTAGTCTATATACATATTTTTATTATATCCACTACTGTTATTTGGCCCAGTTCTACTATTGTAATATCTAATATTTTTATATTTTCTTGGCACAGTATGCATATACTTGAACATGTTCCTTTGCCTATATTCCAAATGACAGTACTGTTCCAAAGTTTTTCTGTTTTCACCCCTTCTTCTTCTGTTAGCATTCTAATGTCTTCTAATACTATTACTTGAGCATCTACTGTAGCACACCATTGTAAAATACTAATTCTTCTCTTAATGTTCTTCATACAGTTCAAATTCAAAGCTAATATTTTCTGCTTTATAGAACAGGTATTAGAATATTCTTCTTATCCCTTACCTTTCTTATTCTCTCTTACCATTATATTTTTAGATTTTCTTTTTCTTTCCTATTGCATTTTTCTTGCCTTTTACTATATGCCACTCTTCTTCAGTTTTTTTCATCTCTCTTCCTTTTTCTTTCTCTATGTCTTTCCTTTTAAATGTAAATATAATTTCTACATTTTTCTTGTTGTGTTGTGTATTCCTGTATAACATTCTGTTCTCTTTTTCTTGTATAATTTCATTTTCATTTTGTTATATTTGTACCTCACATTCTAACCATGAATGTCCTATATTATTACATTTCTTACATTTCACTTCACATTTCTTTGCATTATAACCTGGCTGACCCCATATAAATAACATCTTTTTGTTGCATTCATTAATTAAATGTTCACTTTTTCCACAAAATAACAAGTCTTTGGTTGTCCTCTGTACCTCACAAAACCTCTATTGACATACACATTAATAAGGGTCTATACTGAATTCTTAAAAGCCGACAATGTCGAATCTGCCATTGTCAGCATGAGAATAACGAAACTGCAGAATGTCGAAGAAGTAAATGGAAATCTCCATAAGGGGAGATGTAGTGCAGCCTTGGAGTTGGTATATTTAAGTAGCAGGGGGTGTGGGGGGTGCAGGGGGCTTGCCCCCATGCCTACACCATTTAGTTTTTTTTTGTTTTGTTTTAATTTTTTTTGGAACGTTCAATGTTTTAACAGTTTGATCACTAAGGGTTGACCTTTAGTGATTTGAACAGTTAAACATTCGATGTTCCAATATAGACCCCATTAATAATACTAGGTATGTGTATCACATTGTCATTTTCCATTTTTAAAATTATTCCACATTCCCAACCCCCAGTCCATAATCCTCTTTCATCATAGATTTTAGTATTGTCCACCACTTCTTTACATATTGTCAACAAATATTCTTTTATTTATTTTGCTCCCACTTCAGTTCTAAACTGAATCAAGATTCTTTTTTTTTTGTTTGCCTAAAAAAGGCTTGCACAACATATTCTAACCATGGAAAATCTGCTTTCTTTTTTTTTCATAGACACCCAAATAGTTTTCCATAGCCTGGCCAGTTTCAAAAAGCAAGTCAAAAACAGTTTCTTTGTTAATTAAAATGAAAGCTCTTACCTCTTCAGCTTTTTCTCCCAGAAGTGCAGTAACATTGTCCTATACCTCATATCTGTCCAGGCCTTTTTCTTTTTTACTGAACAACACATTTTTTCTTTACTTTCTTAATCTCTGTCTTCTCCTTAGCTCCTTCTTCTGCTGTTTGAGCATAGGACTTTTTTCTAAAACATTCTCTGGCTGTTTTTTCCATTTCTTTTACTCCCTCTTCTATGTTTTCCATAATGTCACTCCAGGATACAGCAGTCCCACTTTCTGTCTCAATCTGGTTAATTATCTCCTCTGGATACTCATCCTGCAACCCTCCTGACTGGAGGGTTAAAATAACATATTTTTTTGCCATTTCTGCTGTTTGAAATAGATTTTTCTGGAAATTTTCTTCCAAATCCATCTCCACCACTATAGTTAGCCCCATCTCCTTCCAGATCTTCTCACCATCAACAGACAACATTTTTTCTGCTCCCACAAGCCTGAATACAATTCTGGTAGTCATTATACCATTTATTTCTTAATTTTCAACATATTTAACTTCAAAATTGCCTTGGCTCTCAGCAGCCATGTTTTCTCCGTGTTCCTCCTGGCTGCCTCCACACCTGGACAGGAAACAGGAAGTCAGGATGAATAACACCCAATCTCTTTCCCTACTGCAAAGAATATTTTTTTCCTTAGTATATATACATTACATATTAATGATAAAATGAAGATAAATGTGCTAAAAACCACCACAGTCAAAACTGTCACACATAGGCACTTAGGAAATGGCACATTATATTTACTTGTTCCAAACCAATGCTAAAACAGTTTATTGAAGGAATGATACAACCAATAGAAATAAAAAATACTTCAAATACACAAACGCTTAACGTTATCACCGTATTTTGTCCTTTATACAGACTTCTTCAGATGCAAGCATACCCATACTACTTTCTCTCTTTTATACTATAAATAAGTCAGAACCACCAATGAAAATACAAATCTTGTTGTGAATTAAATATTAAAACATAAAATCACAGTACTTGTAAAAAATCCCTTTTTCTTAAATAAATATAGTGTGCCATTAATATGCTGTCAATTAAAATGTCCAGTATGTTAATAATAACAGATTATAAAAATTAATGTATAAAAGTAGTGCTGGTTTGGAACAAGTGGAGTCCTTTCTTAAGTGCCTATATGACACATTACATATTATTTACATATTTGCATATTTACATCTATACATCATAAATTTCAATGTAAGCATTCCTCCCACTCTTTTATCCACAATGAAAACATTGCTTTTTTTCAAAATCTTTGTCAAAGTCCATTTTCCATTGTATTTAATTTCATTTAGTCTCTCGTCCCATACAGCCCATGAAACATAAACTATTACTCTGTCCATTTTCTTCACTTCTTCCTGTTTTTAAGTACCATAATAACCAAATTCTATTATGTCCATATTTATTTGTTCAGATTTTAACAAACTTTTCACCCTATTATCTTTACATATTTCTTTCCACAAATTATTAACTCTTTCACATTTCAAAAAACATATGCTCAGTAGTCTCAAACTCTCCACATTTATTACATATTCTATCTTGCTTTTTTTGTATGGCATATTTGCCTTAACCAGCAATTTTCTAATAGACAATCTCCATAAAACATCATTGCATTCTTTAATCTTTCTATAGTTATTATATCTCATCATTATGACTTTTTTCTTATCTATTTCTAAAATTTTCCATGGATCAATACAATAAAATGCTTTCATAATACTTAAGTACGATTCCTTTCTATTTTTCTCACATATATTATTTTTTTTATTTTCCATAACACACTTTTGTGTTGGTACTCTTCCATTTCCTCATTCACAATGCTTTTATTTCATTTTTAACTTCCATTTCTTCCCACAATTCTTTGTATTTATAATAGAGTATCATTTCTAATGAGTTTTTATTTTCCTTCATAATTCCTTTTTAATACCTTATATAAAATTAAAGATGCTGCATGTACTATTGGGTTTATTAAACCCAAACCTCTTTCCTCTTCTTTCATAAACAGAATCCCTCTCTTGACTGGATTTAGTCTATTGCCCCATATAAAAGAAAATATAGTCATCATTAGTTCTGTTTCATACTTAATAGGAATCATATAGATGTTAGCAACATAAGCAATTTTTCCTATTACTATGGTGTTCAACAATTGTGCTTTTTTATATGAAAATCTATGTAATTTCCAAAAATTAGTCATATCCTTTGCTTCTTTGAGTACATTACCCCATTGTTGTTGCCTGTATTCATTCCTTACAAATGCTATTCCTAATATATATATATATATTTCATTGAAATCAACACTTCCGATCATACCTTCAAAACCACATCCTTTACTTTTCTCCTTATTTATACTTAAACCAATGTTTTCTTAAATGTATACTTAACTTTTCATTTTTTCCACACTTACTTTATTTTTAACAATTAATACAATATCATCCACATAATTATACATTATTGGCAATTGTACTTCCTTCATTATTTTGTATCCCCTGCTACTTGACATTTTATTAATTTCCTTCACTATTACATTCATAACTAATGAAAAAATTACACTACTAGCTGGGCAGACTTGTTTTATTCCACATTCTAGTTTTATTTCTTCCCCATTCCAGCCATTTACATTTAGTTTCACATGGTTCATTTCATAAACAGATTTTATTACTTGTAATATTTTTTGCTTGCATTATATGCCTGCTAAATTCTCCATAATGATTTATATTGAATATTATAATAAGCTTTACTTATATCCCCTATCATAACATTTGCTTCTACATTTTTGTTTATGATATCATCAATTATTTCTCTTATTATCCATAATAACTCTTAATTTCCTTTTCCTTTTCTTCCAAATACATTTTGGTCATATATTCTATCAATTTTTGTAACATTTGTGTTATTATTCTCATAAACAAATTTATAATACCTATTATTCAATGTTAAAGGTCTCCAAAGTTTTATCTCCTCTTTATCTCATTTTTCAAATATAAATTTTATAACTCCTGCACATATCTCATTCTCTTTAATTCCAGTTTCTAACCATTCATTCATAACTTCTATAAAATTATTTTTGCCACTCTTTCATTTTTTTATACATATCATATTCAATTCCATCCAGTCATGTTAATATATTTTAGAATTTTATTCAATTCTTTCATAGTTATTTTTGTTCTAAATGCTCATTATTTTCCTTATTTAATTTTTCACCTTTATAAATTTTGTTCTATGTTTTCCTCTCTTTTAACAAATAATTCCAATATATATTCTTTAATTATTTTGTATATTCCATCTTGCTGCCTTATTTGCTTACCTTCCTTATTTTAAATTCTCTTATTATTTTTCCTTCTTTTATTATTTTACTCAAATATGGTGCTATCTCTTCTTTATTTCCTTATAAACAATATTTTTGCTGATATAACAAGTTATTAATTTTGATTCATTTTATATATTTCTCTTTCTTTTTCATAAAAGGAATTTTTCTTCTCTAAAAAGTCTTTAAATGTTTCTTGGCTTAATATCTTATATTTCTCTTTTTTCTTCTTTTCATCCTTATACATTTTAAAACACTTTTTTATATTTCTCTATTAAGTCATCAAACAGTCCAATTCTCATAAAACTCTCTCATGTTCATATGATTTTTCCATAATTCCACAAATTCTTTTTTCTCTTCTAAATCTAATTCATTTTCATTAATCCTCTTTATTCCTTTTCCTATTCTTACATATTCTTCATTTCCCTGTACTTTAACCCATATAGCCACATGATCGGAAAATCCAGCATACTTAATTCCTTTTTTTTATCATTTTAAACTATCAGATATTAAAAAATAATCAATTTCTGTCCTAATTTCATTCCTTTTATAGGTCCAGTGGTTATTCTCCCATACACTTAACACTTATATCAGCTTCTTCTTACTTGTCTCCTCTGTTTCTTTTTCCTTATTTTCTTTAACTTCATGTATAACCTCTTTATCAGTCACATCTTTTTGTACATTTTCGTGTATAATACATTCTACTATCTCTTTATCCTGTATAACTTCATTTTCATTTTCTTGCACATTTGTTTCACATTCTAGCCATGAATGACCAATATTGCCACATTTTTTGCACTTTAAATCACACTTTTTGAATTATGACCTGTTTTACCACATAAATAACATCTTTTTATCACATTCAGTGATTAAATGATCATTTTTTCCACAGAAATAACACGCTTTTGGTTGACCCCTGTATTTCACAAAACCCCTATTACCATGAAAATGAATGATACTAGGTATGTGCATAACATTATCATTTTCAATTTTCAGTATTACTCCACATTCGCATCCCCCAATCCATAGTCCTCTTTCATCATATATTTTTGTAGTGTCCATTACTTCTTTAAATATAGTAAACATTTGTTCTTTTAGTTTACCTTCATAAGTGTGTTATGCACTCGTGTGAATCCAGTTTGTGTGAAAGGAGGTCTTCAAAGTGGCAAAACCTCGAAAAAAAAATGTCCGAATGTGCAATGGGTGAATGCACATTGGCATTCGCTCATTGCAGATTCGACATTGTGGGTGCGGATTGCACTATAGTGGGGATCGGGAAATCCCTTCCCCCACTGTAGTGCAATCTCAGAGTTAGTATATTAAAGTAAGGTGGTGTGGGGGGTGCAGACCACTACATGGGGGGGTGCAGGGGAGCTTGCCCTCCTGCATTACAATGTGTCTTTGACATTTTAGTTTAAAAATCAGCGAATCAGCTGTTCGATTGGCTGATTTTCAAACTTCTGAGAATGTCAAAGTTTGATATTTGCGCATTTGGTTCACCCAAATGCACGATCGATATTGTCATTTCTGACAATATGAAGGTAAACCGTTCTTTCAGTTCTTTTGCTTCAACTTCAGTTCTAATTTGGAAGGTTATTCTTTTTTTTTTGTCTGTAAAAAGTTTCCACCACATATTCTGGCCACAGGTAAATATTTTTTTTTTTGTTCATATACACCAGTCTCAAATATCAAGTCACATAAAGTCTCTTTATTAATTAAAATGAATGCTCTTACCTCTTTTGCTTTGACAACCAGAGGTGCTATGACAGAGTCCCAAACCTCATACCTGCTCAAACGTTCTTCATTTTTACTGCTCACACATACTGTATGCTTCCTTTATGTTTCTTTTATTTAATCTTTCTTCTTTGCTCCTTCTCCCACAGTTGTGCATACGTTTTTGTCTCTTGAACTTTTTCTGCCATAGTCTCTTCTTTTACTTTTCTTCTTCTATTTTCTCCATGATGTCACTCCATGAAATTGCTGCTCCACTTTCTGGCTCACAATAGTTTACCATTTCTTCCAAATAATCATCTTGCAACACCCCCCCCCCCCCAATTGGAGAGTTGTAATTATGCATTTCTCAAAGGTGACTATCTCCTTCAAACAATCTCCTCTGAAAGTTTTCCTCTGAATCCAGTTCTGTTACAGCTACAACCTCCTTTTCTTCCAATGTCACAGTTTTTTCTGCACCCACAGCATCACAAAAAACTTCTGGTAGCGATTCTACCATTTCAACTAAATTTTCAGCAACTTTCACTTCATTTTCAGCCAAAGCTGAATCAGCCATGTTTTCTCCCTGTTCCTCCTGACTACCTTCACATCTAGACAGGAAACAGGAAGTCAGGATGTGTAACACCCAAAGATTTCCCCTGGCTACCAAAAGTAGGGGAAGTTCCCTGATGCCTTGGTAAATTTTTACCTAGTAATACAAATATTACCTTAGGTCTCCCCTGAAAAGATGGTACTACCTTGGTCGGTCAACAAAGAATAAAGAAAGAAAAAAGAAGATTGCTTCTATGGGGCTGATAAAATACCAGGTGCTTACTGGCCAGCCTGAAACAAGACATGCCAGACTCCCTACAAAGGCTATTATGAGTCAGTCCTCAAACAGGATCTGTGATGAACAAATGGAGAACAGTAAATGTCATTCCCTTACACAAATTTCAGACAGCAATAGACCCATGAAATTGTAGACCCATAAATCTGACTAGTCTCTATCTGTAAGGCTATGGAAAGAATCACTATAGAGTTAATAAACAAGGACATAGGTAACCTACAAATTCTCGACCTAAATTTAGGGGCAGATCCTGCCTACATAGCCTGGTTGACTTATTTGAGAAGGTTACTGAAGCAATGAATAAGTGCTGGTCACTACAAATTGCATCACTAGACCTTCACCATCCCATACTTATGTATCATAGATAAACTACCTGGCTAAATGTTGATTTATATGTAACTCATTGCAGAGCAAATTGGATCAAAACTAGAACCTGGGAAATTAGGATGGGATGCTCTACCTCCTCCAAAGACCTATAACTAGTGTTGTAGTTGAGGTCAAAGTTTTTGTTAAGGGTTTATGGCAGACTAAGTTTGCAGATGACTGTAAACTTGATGCCATCATAGACTCCCCAAAGGACACCAAGATCCTCAAACACAGCCTCTCCCAAACCAATAGCTGGTGTCAAAACATGGATTAAAACTGAATGTCATTAAATGTAAAATAGTTTCCTTTGGCAAGCAAGAAATTCTTTGTACTATCACTCTGACAATGCACCCCTGAAAACTGATCTAGTACTTAGGGACCTCAGAACCTATGTAGACAATGAACTGTCCTTCAATCACAGAGTGTTCATTACTGTAAGAAGGTACTTTTTCAAAGCACAGCAATGAAGCACCCGAGCCCAGGGATGAGATCATTCAACTTTATTCCACACTCATCAGAGCAGTCATTGAGTATAATGCTCACTTCAGTATGTACCTGTCCAAACATTTGACATAACTCAAATGCCCTCAATTCTTTCTTATTACAAAAATCACAGGTCTAAATCATAAAAACTGCATGCACACCATCTGAAAGCCTTGTCCCTCTTCACAGTGCCATACAGGCTACTAAGGGGCTTTCTCTTCTGCATGTACAAAACCTCAACAGACCCTATCCTGTCAAAACTTCTGCACATTAACAATCTAAACCTCTTTTACAACATAAATAGAACATGTTGGAGGAACAGATGTGTCACAAGAATACTATGTCTTTGGAAAAGTCCTCCTTTTCACATAAAGCAAAGTCCTTCTCTTAAACTATTCAAACATAATCTGGATGAATGGATGGGTAATTGTAGATTCACTTCTGGTTTAGCACCCTTGGCCTTTGTGGATAGAGCAATATGTAAAAGGTATACTCATCCCTGGGTTATTCATACTGAAAAGCTACCATGGGAGTGTAAGGCTCGGTTTCTAAAGATCTCACGGATCAATAGCCTTGTAAGTACCTATGACCCTATGAACTGTGCAATATGTCTTATTTACAAATAAATCAAGACAAATGAAATGTAAAATGTGAGGTGCCTATCTGATAATTACAGATGCATGGCCAAGTGGGAATGATAGGATAGTTGAATGCATTGAAGAATGTTAGACAGAGTCCACAAATAACTAGAAGTAGATAGATTTTGTGCACATATCCTTATAAATTATTTTGCAATTGTGACCACTGCCCTGAATGGAGGTACGGGTCTACTTTGAAAGGTCAAAATTCCAAAACTTCGAAATTCAGTCTGTCAAGACCAGAATATGGACGTTTTGGAACTTCGAACATTCTTAATGGAGATCGCAGTACGGAGCCGAATGGGAACATTACCATTTTCCTCACTGCAGTGCGATCTCGGAGTTGGAATATTTACTTAGCAGGGGGTGAGGGGTGTAGGGGAACTTGCCCCCTGCAAAAATGTTAATTTTTTTATTATTATTTTTTATTTTTTTAAAGTTTTGAAGTTTGAAAACTTTGATATTCTGGTCTCAGTAGAGTGAATTTCAAAGTTTTGGAATTTCGACCTTTCAAAGTAGATCCATCCATATGGCTTTCCTTCATTTACCTAAAGTGTTTGTCACTATACCCTATAGGTTCTTGGGTTCATAGGAAATTACTAGCTAATGGATCGAGAGCCCTTATAAGCCTAGCCAATATAGCCCAATTTTAACCAATATATGGTCCTTTTGGTCAAGAGAATGGCATGGATTTGTGGCTATGCCTTCAGTATTTTACAGATTGCCCCTATCCATAAGGGACATTGGTGCTACCCTAGGTGTGGGTTTGTGATTCCCCATCCATTGATACAAATTGTGTTTGATGAGGGCCAGGGAAGGGCTCTCCTTAATGTGAATAGGAAGCCTGTTCCAAAGAAGGGGCAAACTCAGAGACACATATCCAGCACATTTTGTTCAAGTCACTGACTAGGTTTAGATACCTAGATTTGATGACTCTCATACTCTTTGACTTATGGATGTGTAGCAGCTCCATCAGTGCTCGATCTGTGAGTGCCTTGTAGGTTAATGATAGGTCACCCCTAATAGTTGGTAGGAGAGAGAGTAAAGGGACAGGGCTTTTAGTCTATCTGCATAGGACATGTTGGTTACACCCTGTATTTTTTTTTGTAAAGAATCTCTGAAATCATTCTATCTGCTGTAAGTGCCTAGTCAAGTAAGTGCCAAATGGCACATTGTACTCAATTATTGGTCTGGTGAGGGCTGAGTATAGCAGGACTACAGTTTTTTTGGATCTGGATGCCATACATTTACTTATAGGTTGTGCTGCATATAAGGTTTTCTTCACCACTGTGGACTCATGGTGGTCAAAGTTCAGGCTACCCTCTATCTGTGTACCTAAATTTCTCACCTCTGAGTCTACTGTTAGGTTGTGCTATTGATGGTGTGATTTGCAAGGGTATTTGACTCCCAAAGGGTATGGTAATGCATTTTTTGCATTTAGTTTTAGGCCATGCTTCTGGCACCAATCATTTGTCTGATCTAGACCCTCCTGAAGGATATTTACATCATTGGGAGATTCAATGATTTCCCCCAGCTTGCAATCATCTGCAAACTTTGTCATCCAGAGACCTTCCACATTAGCCTTGACTTCAGAGAAATATATTCCAAACAGGAGTGGTCTCAGCACTAAGCCCTGTGGCACACCATTAGTAACTGGCCTATTGCTGGATCTGGATTCACCTACTTTAACCACATGTCCCCTGTCTGTGAACCAGTTGGGTGTCCATCTGGTGACATAGGGATTTATGCCCTTTTTGTGAGTTTATTTATAATACCTAAGTGGAGCATTATGTCAAATGCCGTGGCCAGGTCAAGGTAGCTGGTATGGACTGTTTTACCCTCATCCATTGCCCTAGTTATTTTCTGAAAGAAATCCATCAGATTCAGTAGGCATGACATATCCTTGACAAAGATGAATTGGGTCGGGTCCAGTGTTTGGATGTCTTCTGTGTCATTATTATCTGGTTCATGATTATTCTTTCCATGGCCTTACATATAAGACTAGTCATACTTATGGGTATGTAATTTCCTGGGTCAGTAGATGGTCCCCTTTTAGGCAGAGGGATGACCGTTGCTGTCCTTCACTCTATCAGGACAAAGCCAGTCTAGAGATCCTAATGAGCTTGATAAGTCCTGACTTAAGCTGTTTAAGAGGCAACCTGGTATATTGTCAGGCCCCATTGAAGCCATGTTTTTAGCTTTAGAGCAAGCAGTGGCAACCTCTTCTTTGGCGATATATGGCAGTGAAGTAGTGGAGGGTAATTCTTGGGGGGAGAACTGGGGTTAATGGGGAGGTGAAATATGAGTTGAATTTGTCAGCCAGTAAATTTCCTATATTTTCTGGCTGAGTATAGGTGATGCCATCTACAACTAATTCCGCACATTGTTGGATGTTGCCCTTAAGATTGTGGACATAACTGAAAAATGCCTTATAGTTATCCTTAGCATTGGAGGCTATTTTTACCTTAAAGCCTGGTTTCAGAGACATAACTAGTTCCTTGATTCACTTGTTTAGACTAATGAAGGACTTTGCCATGCTGTGCACATTCCCTCTGACTTCTTCACAGGATTTTCTTTCTTTTGTTGTACAGCCTATTAATACCAGGGGTCCTCCAGGGTAGCTTGTTTTTGTGGTTTGACCTGGGTTTATTTCAGTCTGGTATCACGATTTCTGTGCAGTTGTTTATATAGTCAGTATACGCCTCTGCATAGGTTTCTGTGTTTCTGGACTGATGGATCTTGGAAATTAGCTATGCTGTCCCTTAATAGGGAGCAATTTACCTTAGAAAAGTTCTTAAACTTATTGGGGTTAGGTGGGGCAACTAGTTTTACCTTTATTTCAAGGCACACCACTTTGTGATCTGATCTTACCAGTGAAGACATAACACTGGGGGGGGGGGGTGCAGCACTCTCCCATATTTGTGAGTACAAGATCCAGAATATTTGTTCCCTAGTAGGAGTGTAAACTAGCTGTTCCAAGACATTTGAATTTACAAAGTCAAGAAATCTTTGGGCCTGCATGTTAGTGGTCATGTATGCCTCCCAATTAATGGAGGAGTAGTTAAAAATCACCTATGAGTATGGTATTGGTCTGGATGGTAAGTTGTTCTTGTAACTTCAGGTATGATGTATGGGCTTCCTGGTTCATGGTGGGGGACCTGTAGCTAAAAGAATATGGTAATGGATTTTTCCGGTGGTTAGCTGATGAAGGAGTAGCTCAAACATGTCATATTCTTTAACCAGCCTTAAGGAATTCTTATCCTTTATGTAGATTGATACACATCTGCCTTTTGCTCTTTCATGTTCAGTGGGTGATAGAAACTTATGAAAGGTGTTACAGCCATACACTGCCAGTGTGGTTTCCATGTCTTTGAGGCATGTTTCAGTAACTGCACTGATTTCAGCATTCTACAGGGTAAGGCAAGTTTCTAGGGAGTGCAGTTTCTTTTTAAGATTCCTAGCATAGAGCAGTAAAACCTTTAGCTTGTCCTGAGTAGCTTTTGTTATGTTGGAAGGTTTGTCTGTTTGGCAATGTCTAAAAATGGCACTATAGTGGTGGATAATGTTTTGGCTAATATCCAAAAGCCTAGAGGTGACAGGTGAAGACCATCCCTGGCAAAGCATCATGGCCTGTCAATCATGTCCTTCCAAGCCCCTTTGAAATTACACCAGTAGCTTAGCCAATTGTTGAAGTCAATCATTTTCTGTCAGTATTGTGGCATCGTCCTTGGAAACAGTAGATTATTGCTCAATACTAGGCTTATACCTGCCTGTGACACATATTCTAAGAGCTCAGTCTTGTCTTTTCATATAGTCCAAGGAGGTATGCATCAGATCATTCACACCCACATGGACTATTACTGAGTTATACTGGTACTTAAAGGTAGGTGATCTGAGTGCTTGGATTGTCTGGTGGATCCTGGCCCCTGACAGGCAACTAACTATAACATTCTCCTTATCAATCCTGGTAAGATGGATATCAGTGTGTCTCACAATACGACCAGAATTTTGGGTTGTGGAGTTTTTCATAGGTAGGTACTAGGCTATCTGCCCAAAGGCATTTATAAGCCTAGCCAGAATATGTTGGCTTTCACTGCCCCCTTAGATTAGTTCCCTGTGCCTCTGTCCAGCAGAGCCACTGAAGTGATCCCTGGGGTAAACTTTCTATTTCACATCCACTCATCAAGGTTTCTCTTGAAGAGTGTTAGCGAAGAGCTCTGCCTAACGTAGATTGTAATCTCGTTCCAAAGCATGGGAAGTCTCTGGGACAAGAATCTATCCCTCCAACACGTCCTTTTTATTGTTGTGGTGAGGTTTAGATCCCTAGAGCATGTGGCTCGAGGGGATATGGTTTTCTTCAGGTGGAGCATGTGCATCAAGTCTGGGTTGCACATGTCCTTGTATGTCAGGCAGAAATCACCTCTAAGTAGGTGGTATGCAGCCTAGTACAGCTGGAGTTTTTTCAGTCGAGCTGCATAGGGCATCTGTTTGAGGCCAGTGATCCTCTTGGTGTGGTACTTCTGTGGTCTTCCAGCTGTTGCAGGTGTCTTGTAAGGTACATCCCAAATGGGGACTTGTACTCTATGATGGGTCTGATGAGTGATGAGTGATGAGTAGAGGGACACAATGACCTCTTCTGATCTGGATGCGAACCCTTTTGTGATTAGGTGGGCCACATAGAAGGATTCTCTAACCACTTTGGCAATGTGATTATCAAAGTAGAGATTACTATCTACTTGGGTCCCCTGATCCCTTATTACATCTCCCGTATTTAGGGGACTACCACCTATGTGGTAGTTTGTGGGTACGTTGTTTTTTCCAAAGGGAATGACTATGCACTTTTTGGCATTTAGCTTGAGGCCATGATTTTAACACCAGGTATTTGTCTCAGTGAGACCCTTTTGGAGTATGTCTGTGTCAGGCGGAGAGTCAATTATAGCCCCTAGTTTGCAGTCATCTGCGAACTTGGTCAGCCATAGTTCTCCTGTGCTTGCCTGTACCTCTGATAAGTATATGCCAAACAGGAGGGGTCCTAGGACTGAGCCTTGGGAAATGCCACTTGTAACCGATTTAGGGTCGGACCTAGCTCCTGCAACTCTCACCATGTGGGTTCTGTCCGTGAGCCAGTTGGCAACCCATCTTCTGGCAGAGGGGGTTATGTTCAGGCTGGTGAGCTTGTCTATAATACCAGAATGGGGAATGGTGTCGAAGGTCTTTGTGAGGTCTAGGTAGGCTGTTTGTACCACCTTTCCCTCGTCTATAGCCTTGGTAACTGTCTCAAAGAAGTTCACCAGGTTTAGGAGGCATGATCTGCCCTTAACAAAGCTGAACTGGGTAGGGTCCAGTGTTTGGAGGTTCCCAATGTCTCTGTTAATGAGTTCCATGATGATGCACTCCATAGCCTTGCAGTCCAAGCTAGTCAGGCTTATAGGACAATAGTTCCTGGGGTCTATTGTGGCTCCACCTTTGTGGAGCGGAATAACCATTGCTGTGCGCCACTCTATGGGTACGTAGCTTGTGGAGAGGCTGAGTTTGAACAGTGTTTTTAGGTGAGGGGTTAGTTCGTCTTTGAGCTCATGTAGGATGCAGCCTGGGACACGGTCTGGTCCCATTGATGCTGTGTTTTTGGCTTTGGAGAGGGCTGTTTTAACCTGAGTGTCTGTGATTTCAGGGGCTCTATATTCTTCTGGTATGGTTATGGGCCCTTTTGGGGGTGAGAGGGGGTGAAGTTTGTACTGAACCTGTCTGCCAGGATGTTGGTGATATCAGTTGGTTCAGTGTATTTTGTGCCATTCTGCACTAACTCCAAGCAGATCTGAGCATTGCCACTTAGGTTCTTAACATAGCTAAAGAATGCCTTGTGGTTATCTTTGGAGTCTTTGGCAATTTTTCTTTCAAAGCTCGCCTTGGATGATTTTATGAGAGATCGTAGTTTCTTGCTGATACTGATCAGGGATGTCTTCCCTTTTGGGATTTTACTCTTTTCTGTACTAGTTTCCTCCTTCTATTGTATAGTTTGTTTATGGCAGGGGTCCATCAGACTGGTTTCCTTTTCTTGGAGGAGTGAGTCTTGACTTTGCTTGGGATAGCACGATCCATGCATTCTTGTAGGTGCCTGTAGAATGCATTAGTAAAGGATTTTGCAGCTTGGACAGTGCTATCCTTTAGCATGGGGGCTTTGAAACTTTCTACCTCGGTCTTAAGTAACGTGAAGTCTGCTTTTGAAAAGTTTTTCACTGTGGTTTCCTTGTCCAGGGGTGCGGGCAGAATGTGGATCTCCAAAGTGATTTGTTTATGGTCAGATCTAACCAGCGAGGAGTTGACCTCCGGTGTGGAACACTGGTCACCCATGTTGGTGATGACCAGGTCTAATATGTTCTCACCTCTGGTGGGAGTGTTGACCAGTTAATGTTTGGGTAATTGAAATCACCCAATATTAAGTTGTTTGGTAGGACCTTTATGTTTCCCAATGTTTCCAGAAACATGGAATGGGGGTCCTGGGACATGGTGGGTGATCTGCAAGCTACAATTTGAATTGCAGTTTTGCCCATTGTTAGTTGCACGTGGATGATCTCTGAAGCATCATGCTGTGCCACTAACCTGGAGGTGTGGGTATTCTTGACGAATATGGATACACCCCCGCCTTTTTTATTTCGGTCTGATTTCTGTGACCGAAATATATGGTAAGAGTTGTGGTCTGGTAGTGCTGGGGTGCTCGCTGGAGCCTTAAGCCAGGTTTCTGTTACGGCACATATATCGATTTTCTCCATACTGAGGAGTGCCTCGAGTGCACACATTTGAGGTTTAGACTTCTGGCATTGAGTAGCATTATGCTCAGTTTTTTGCTACTTGTGCTATTTATGGTGGTGGGTTTGTCCTTTGAGCCTTGCCTAAAAAAGGCACTATGGGGGTTGCAAGAGCCTTGGCCAGTATTCAAAAGCCTAAGGATGACAGATGCAAGCCATCTCTAGTGAAGCAGCGTGGCTTGTTGAGCATGTCATCCCAGGCAGACAGACACTGGATCCCTTTTGAATGACACCAGAAACTGATAATTTTTTCTTTATACAGTGGTATAATTCTTGGTGAGGGCAGGATGCTACTCAGGGTCAGGGTCATACCGGCCTGGGCTACGTGATCAGAGAGCTGTTCCACGTCTCTTTCCATGTAGTCCAGGGAGGTACGGCTCAGGTCATTCACACCAACATGGACAATGACAGAGTTGTATTTGTACTTGTTTTGGAGTGACCTGCGTGCTTGTGTTATGTGGTGGATCCTGGCACCTGACAGGCAGCTAACAGTAACCTTCTCCTTATTCAGCCTGGTGAGTGGGATGTCAGTGTGCCTGACTACAGAGTTACCTATTACTAATATGTTGGGTATGTTATTTTGCCTTAAGGGCTGTGATTGCATGGCACAGTGGTTTTGTGAAGTATGTATTTCATGGTTTGTGTTTGGGGATGGAGGTTGCTTGGATGTCTGCTTTGGAGTTCTCTGTTGCTTTTGCAGATTTTTATTTACAGCTCCGTGTATGTTTATGTGTATTTATGTGTGTTTTTTGCCAGTGCTGGTTTAATGGGTCTATGTGAGACTGGTGGTGTGATGCAAGTATTTCCCTTCTCCTCTTGACTGTCTGGTCCAGTCTTGGGTTGAAAGAGCTTAGCCTGCAGTTTGGCTGTATAATTGCATCTCTCACATGTATTAGTGTTTGGTGGTAGGAGGAGACGGTTATCTGTGTACATGAGGCAGTTGTAACATTGACTCAAAATGCCCAGATTCACCAGATGGACTGGAGAGTACACCTGAAACTGCCCTTTGGACATGCCTGGATAGGTACAGTGAACTGTTTTACTGAATGGCTGGTAAGGTCAAATAGAGAGCCTTGTCCTTCTGTACAGTGTAGGGGGGTTTAGTGCTAGGGTTTATAAGTGCTTGCTATGAGTTTTGAGCAAGTGCCGGGCTGAGAAATGAATGGCTTGAGTGCTTAAGTTGAAAGTTTGCTGCCCAGTACCTAAACCAGATGCTGTCTGAGCAGCAATAGTCCTTGGTGCTATAATAAGGTAAGGTAGACCTAAATACTAAATGTGTAAATGCTGCTCACTATGCAAACTAGTCATCCCATGAGTAACACAGGGCTGAGTTAAAGTTTTGACGTGGTTTTTATAGGGAAATTTCAACTTCTGGTGATTGCATGGGTACAAGGAACTAGTAAAAGCTGCTACATGAAGAGCAGCTTTGCACAAATGCAAGGCCTTTATACAATCAGAAAAAAATGAAGTTTTACACTAACTGTGCCCGAAGGACAGTCAGGTGTGATTACACAGTGAGCTTTCCACTAGCAATTCCCAGCTCAGACAGGTGAAATCAACCCTCTCCTTCCACAAGAGTGCAGACTTCGACCCTCGTAATGCAAAATGACTGGTTTGGAGCCCAGGTGTTAAGGAACTACAAACAGATGCTGCCTAAGACTAAGAAACACTAGATACAATGTACTTCAGTGCAGGACAGCATCCCTTACAACAGTTTGAAAAATGCAACTTTAAACTTTAAAGTGCAAAAAAAACAATAAATAGCACAGTGAACTTTCACAGTATAATGAAAATAACAATGTTCATAGATGTCTGTGTCTGTATAGGCCACCAGTATAGCAAGCAGCTTTGTGCAAAGGTGCCACATTTATACCAGCACTGGAAATACAGAAAAATAACTACCTAGCCCTCTGGCCAATAAAACAACTACACTTAGAGACCTTTTTTCCCATTTCAGATAGACCAGACAAACACCTACTACCACTAGATAAATAATCTCAGTCCTCCTAATGTAAAAGCACAATAAAACAGTTTGTGGAGTGAAATGCTGCCACAAACAAACTTATACTTAAGGAAAGGTGATAGGTCATTCAAAATAGCAGTGTGCTTTAAACAGTTTATGAAAGCATGATTATTCAATAAAAGTACTTTGTTTTGTAGAAATGAGTGAAGAGCCATCAGTTGTGCAGAATTTATAAAGGCACTAAAAACAAGGTAAACTGATTAATAAGTACTCCAGCAAATGAAACAATGACATGCAGGAATCTCTATTGTGTTTCCCCCAATCTATACAGACCAAGCTACCACTCACTGTCACTAGATGGAAAATCCTCTCTCTTCTTGATGTAAAAACACAGAAAAAAATTGCTAGAGTGTAAAAATACACTGCTTTACCTAACATCTACCTAGATAGTGAATTCAGAGCAAGTAAATATAGTAGAACAGACAATGAGATGGAAAATGTACTTTGTTTCAAAATAAGCACAAGGAAAGGCAATACATAATTCAAGATATCAACAGCAGAACAGCGATCTAGAAAGGGAGGAGCTTATGAAGCTCAATTTATAGTAAGGGTAGGCTGCTTAAACATCACCAAGTTTAAAAAGCAGATCTAAGAATGAGAGGATATGTGGGAAAAATAACCAGCAGAGAGTCACCAACAGTGCTTGTAGTTTTGGTAGGCCTTAAGTCGTATCGGAAAATACAAGGCCACAGATGTACTCTGTGTATTTAAGTATCAAGAAACAAATTAATGAATGAAAAACAGCATGTGAAATGTGCAGCCTGGATAATTTGTCTATCTGCCACATAGAACAAAAACACCATGGCAAGTGGATTTCTCATATCAGAAAACAAAATGGAACAAGTAAAACAGAATGCAGTTCTACCAATTTAAGTAACTCACAGACAAAAAAAGGGACTACTTTTCTCACCAACAGGGATTCACCAACAGTGCTTGTAGTTTTTGCAGGTCTTGAGTCTTGTCAGAAAAGACAAGGCCACAGCTATAGTCTCCATATTTAAGAATAGTTAAAAAAACAAATTAACCAGTTCAAAAAAAGCATGTAAAAGTGTGCAGACTGGTAACCTTAGTGTCTCTCTGCCACATAAAAACACATCAGGGAAAGCAGATTTCTCAAAAAAAAAAAACAATGAAGCAGATAAAACAGAATGCAGCCCTATCAGTTTATGACAGAAAGGTACATAAACTCAAGGGTTTAAAGGTAAATGAAACTGTAATAACTTGCTTACACAACTATCTAATGGTCATACACAACACGAAGGTCACTGTTTTTAGCCATCCTTTTCTCAGACATCATAACTGACTTCACTGTCTTACGCAACAAATATGCAAATGACTGAAAACTTGAGAGCATTGTCCTTATTCTAAACCATATCACCACTATAAAACCATTACTTCATATTACACACAAATTATACAGCAAATATAACTTTGCCTTTATTGTATAAACATGTAACATTCTGGTATTTGTCTCCCTTCCTCAAGCAGATTTATATATTATCAATGGGCAATAACTAAAAGCTGACAAAACAGTAAAAGACTTGGATCAGTAGCAGACAATAATGTTTTATTTAATATCTGTATAGCTGCTACCATCTGCAATCCTTCATGGGATGAAGGGGTGTGCCAAAGAGTTAATTGCTCCCCTCAAACCAATTATGCAACATGGACACTGTCTTGTAACCTATTCATATGTGATCTGGTGTAAGTGAAGAACCTAAAAGTATTTCCTAAAAAGAGAATTAAAGAACTTCATGACATGTCTTATAGACAAAAGCTACAATACCTCACTTTTCTGTATCTTATCACCTTCATAGAGTAGAGCTTTGCTTCATATAAAGAGCATTAAAGGACCCTTTACTATTCCATATCTTTTGCTTAGAGTACCCACTGGTGACATGAATATATGTGTAAATATTAATATGAAATATACCATGAAATATGACTTTATATTTTAAAAAGTCCATAAAATAAACTCCCCCTTGCTTAAACTCAGCCAATTAATCCATCCCATCATGAAATACTTGAGCAGCACTATGTGGACACCTGTAAGTTCCAACAAACTCTTCAATGACCAGTAGCCCTCAGCGTTTTTTCCAAGCCTGTGAACATATGAATGTATGTAGATGTACACTTATTTCCAAAGCAAGCAACATACAAAGTGCATAATGTTCTTAGTTGATGATAATTAAGAACCACCTACATGTCCATTTCATGACCAGCACTTTTTGATAATCAGTAATATTCTTTCTTAAGCTTCTGTTGCTTCTGCTTTCAGAGGCATAGCCAGAATTTTTGCAGCTGTCCAGTCTGCACCAATGTCCGTTATGTGACCCCATCTGATGAAGTCTTGTGGCAAAGACGAAAGCGCTTATTCTGGTTGCTCCTGTGGTTAAAACATAATAAATTGGACTATTTGTTTTATCTTTTTGGAACCTGGACTCTCTTCATTTATTTGGACAAATGTGACCCCAGTTTCACTAAGTGTGGTTTGCATTAACATTCAACGTGTGACCCCAGTTTCACTCAGTGCAGTCTTCTTATCTCTGACAGTGCATGTTTTGGGCAGCATATCTTTTCATTTCTGAAAAATTTCTGAAATAAGGAATTTAAAGAATATTCCATTTAGCCTACCAGGCAGTTTGAAAAAAGCCTTTTAACAAAACATAACTTAATAAAACTAAAGCTATGGTAAGTGTGCCAGCGTTTTTAATTTAAATTTTAGTATACTTTATTGCATAGAGTAACAAAAAACTTCTTAAACATTATAGACCATGATGTATGCCACCTTGGCATCTATGCCAGGATCTTTTATTTAAATTGTAATACATCTTATGTTAAAAATTATATTATGTCATCGTGTACACCTAGTTAAAGGCTTCATGAGCACATTTATATATGAATATTATTTATATCTGACAGTGGAACAAAATGATTGCTTAGTTCTGTTTCTTCAATATCTCTTTCAAGTATAGTTCATAGGCCATTTTTAGCCTAATCAGTTTCCCTTTTGGTGTTTAAATTAACCTATTCCATTTGGTTTTAGATTTTCCTTACCCATCCCATGGCTGATAATTATATATTACCCCTAGTAAGAATAATTAGGAATGTACCATAGATAATTTCAGGGGACCTATATATGGTTTAAGCTATTTAGGAGTTGCCCTTGTCAATTAGTAATACAGTGACCAGTCATGGGGTAATTTTTATTACCCATCCATAGATGCAATTTGCACTTGAATATTGATGTTGAATGTTCCAAAGCAGTGGCATCCACTGCAGAATATACCTATCCCACCAAACCATTCTGCTGATGTTGCAGAAGAGTTTTTTTTTTCTATGGACTGGGTATTTCTGAAACAATTTGACTTGCTGATGTGCAGTAGGGCCATCACTACTGGGTCGGAGGATGCCTTGCATGCCAAACACAGATCACCTTTTATAGTCTGTAGCCTACCAAGTATAGTGACAGGGCTTTAAGGTGGTCCATGTAGGACATATTGTTTAGGCCTTGTATCATCTTCATCTCCCTTAACCCCCTTTTTCCCATTTCCTACATGGAATCATGGTGTAGTGTCACTGTCACCAACTTTCTCAATTCAATGCCACTCTCTACCTTCTTCAGCAGTTATGCCTGACTGTTGTAGGTCTTCTCTCACATAATTCATCCATCCATCTCTTTTCTGGACACTTTCATTTCCTCTTGCCTTTATCCTGTCTGTCCCAGATTATCTGCACCATATTGTCTGCAGCATTCATTCACATGTGCCCTGTGCCCTGTGCCCAAACCATGGTAATCTAATCTCTTTGACCTTTTCTGCAATTGGAGCTACTTGGGCTTAAGCACTGATACCCTCATTTCTTTGTCTGTCCCACAGTGTGCATTCAGCAATCCATCTAATGCACTTCATCTCCATCACCTCTAGCTCAATTGCTCTGCCTTTACTGCCCAGGTTTCTGTACTCTACAATAGTACTGGTCACACCACTGCTTTGTATACCTTACTTTCAGATTCTTTGGCATTTTTCTGTCACACATTACCCCTAACACTCTGTGCCAATTGAGTGCACCTCCTCTGATTCTGGCTTTGACCTTCTCAATCAGACTTCCTTTTTCCTCAACTACCCCTCCCAGATACCTGAACCTGTTGACCTATGACCTATTATACTATTTCCCTTCTATCGCATGTCTCATTGCCTTCTGATTTCCCTCATTTGCTGCCATTATAACTATCTTATCTGTACTCTGTTTCATCCTGTGCGCCTTCAGTTGTACATTCCATTTCCATATCCTATGCTGAAGTTCATAATCAGAGTCTGCCTGTAATGCCACATTGTTTGCATACAGAAGCTTTGTTGATGTCTTCTTTCACCTGTTAACTAATGTAGTCCATCACCAGTTTGTGAACCGCAGTGGGCTCAGAGCTGAACCCTGCTGCACACCCAATCCCACTGGGACTCCTGCCTTCTGTGTGACTCTGTCCACTATTTATACTTGCATCATTGGGTCCTTGTACAAAGCCTGCACTAATTCTACCAATGTTTCTGGGACTTCAAACCACCGCAGTACTGCCCAAATCACTTGTTCAGAACTTGTTGTTAGCACTAAATAAGCTACAAATTCCTACAGCACTCAACCTTCCTCTTTACTTAGAGGAAAACATTTTTTGCACTTACTTTCCTCACTTGCTTAGAGAAAAACAGCTCTTATACTCACTTTCCTCACTTGTCTAGAGGAAAGTAGTTTTTTATTCAGGCATGTCCAAGGGTCAGCTCCCAGTGTTCTCTCCTGTCTATCTGATGAATCTGGGCATCTTGGGGCAATGTAGCAATTGCCTCATGTACACAGACAACCCTCTACTCCTACCACCCAACACCACAACCTGTGAGAGATGCACTTATCTAGCCAAACTGGAGATAAAGCTCTCTCCAACCAAGACTGAACTTGGCAGTCAAGAGGAAAAGGTAAACACTTGCACCACACCACACTCATCATATAGTCCCACTAAACGTACACCACCAAAATCCAAAAAACATTCACAGAGGCTCTCAATAATAATTCGCCCAAGCAACAGAGACCTCCAAAGCAGAAACACAAGCAACCTCCACCCCCCCAACACAACCCAAATGACACATAGCCCACAGACTCAGTGTGCAAATAAACCACAACCCATAAGGCAAAACAACGTACCCAACACACTAGTCATAGGTGACTCTATAGTCAGGCATACTACTGTCCCACTCACCAGGCTAAACAAGGAGAAGGTTACTGTCAGCTGCCTGTCGGGTGCCAGGATCTGCCACATAACCCACGCACTCAGGTCACTCCACAACAAGTGCAAATATGACTCTGTCATTGTCCATGTTGATGTGAACGACCTGAGACGTACCTCCCTGGACTACATGAAAAGAGACATGCAAGAGCTCTCCGATCTTGTAGCCCAGGCAGGTATGACCCTGGCCCTAAGTAGCATCCTGCAATTGCCCAGAAAGATACCGCAGTACAAGGACAAAATGATTGACTTCAACAATAGGCTAAGCTTCTGGTGTCATTCTAAGGGGATCCAGTATCTGTCTGCCTGGGACAACATGGTTGACAGACCACGATGCTTTGCCAGAGATGGCATGCACCTGTCGCCCCTGGGATTCCGAATACTTGCTTAGGGTCTTGCTGCCCCTATAGTGCCTTTTCTAGGCAAGATACAAATGGCAAACTCACCACCATAACAGGAACAGGCAAGCAAAAACTGAGGGTAATGCTACTCAATGCTAGAAGTCTAAATCTCAAAATGCACTCACTCGATGCACTCCTTAAAATGGAGAACATCGATATCTGTGCAGTGACTGAGACCTGGTTCAAGGGTCTAGAGAGCACCCCTGCATTACCAAGCTATAACTCATACCACACTTTTTGGCCATCTATCCTGGACCAGAACACCAAAGGCAGAGGTGTGTCCATATTCATTAAGGATATCTACACCTCCAGGCTAGTTGCGCAACATAACGCATCCGAGGTTATCCAAGTGCAACTAAATCTGGGCAAAACTGCAATCCAAATTGTAGCTTGCTATATATCTCCCACCATGCCCCAGGATTCCCACTCCTCTTTTCTTGATATACTGGAAAATATTAGGGTTCAACCAAACATCCTAATAATGGGCAATTTCAACTACCCCACCATTAACTGGGAAAACTACTCATGTACCAACTCCTTTGTCAAACACTTTCTGGAACTCATAAATTCCAATGCCCTGCATCAACTTATCCACACCCCCACCAAGGGCAACAATATCCTAGACCTAGTCATTACCAACATGAGTGACCGGTGTTCCACACCTGAAGTCAATTCCTCGTTGGTCAGATCCAACCATAAGCTAATCACCCTAGATATCCACATCCCGCCCCCACCCACCATTAAGGAAACTTCATGCTTCTTAAGACAGAAGTGGTGAACTTCATGATACCCATGCAGATGGACAATACAGTTACAACTGCTGAATCCTACACAAATGCACTCTATAAGCACTTACACGAGTGCATGGATCGTGCTATCCCAAACAGAAGCAAAACGCTATCCTCCAAAAAAAGGAAGCCAATCTGGTGGTCCCCTGCCATAAAAAACTACAACAAAAGGAAGAAACTGTTGAAAAAGAGAGTAAAATCCCATGAGTGGAGGAGCTCCCTGGTCAGCCTCAGTAAGAATCTGAGATCCCTTATAAGATCTTCCAAAGCTAGCTACGAAAACAAAATCGCCACTGATTCTAAGGGCAATCACAAAGCATTCTGGCTATACTGCTCAGACAAGCTCCACGTGGGTTTACAGAGTGGTCCTAGCAGCAGGGAACTCAGAAAAGTGACTACCTTCTGGATTTAAGTATCTTTGCTTTTTTTCACTTGAAATAGCTTCTGTAGCTTACCTTGAACTAGCCTGAACTGTTTTTTAACTGATTGCTGCATTATTTTAAAATCTGCACTTAAAGTTACATTTTAGTCGAATTTGATCGAAAGTTTGCTTGTTTGTTTGTTTAATTTAACTGTGGAGGCTGCCCACTAAAGTGTGCTAGCCTGTGTAACTAATTTATCACTGTTTCTGCATTTTCTGTGTGTTTCTACCAAAAACAAAAACAAAAAATAATCCTTGTTTTCCCGCCTTCCTCGACTAGTTTAGACCAGTTTACAGGCATTGCTGTATTCTGGGCTGTGGTGTAGTTCCTGTGTTGTCCATTACCTTACTTGGATAGAAGGAAGTTTCTTTGCTCACCAGTGGGAGTGGGGAGCCTTAAGCAGCCTACCTGTCCTTGGGGGAAGTGACCTCAGCACAAGAAGCTGTAGTAATTGGTTGATTGGGACCATTTCCAGCTCTTTTGTAGTTCACTGTTTAAAATCTGCATTTGCACGGCTTTGCGCAGTCGTACGCATAGCACAGTGCCGGTTAAACAAGGTTAAACTTTTTCTGGCTCCGCCAAGTCTGTTCTTCAAATTTTCCCTTAAGGAAGCTCTACTCTTAGTATAACCAGACTACTTACTCACTGTATTATAAGCCTAGCACTTGTTCTCAATACTTCTCTACTAAGTAAGCACTCTCGTACTAAGTAAAGCACTACATCTACTTACCACCCCTGTGAATACCCACTTCCCTTAAAGGTATACCACTCCCTTATACTGTTCTAGCATGTCGAGTGGTAGATTACTGGCGTCGTCTCCAGTTCAGCTGGTCAATCTGGGCATCTTGAGACAATGCTACAATTGTCTCATGTACACAGACAACCCTCTCCTCCTCCCAACAAACACAAATACATGTGGAAGATGCAACTATATAGCCAAACTGGAGGCTGAACTCTCTCAACTCAGGGCTGGCATGACCAGACAGGAGGAGATGGCAACCACACACACAACAATCCCAGTCCCACATAGACCTACCACAACTGCAAACCAAACACATAAAAACACAAAGACATGCTCGGAGGCTCTAATAAAAAACTTACCAAAACATCAGAGGCTCCCAAAGCAGACATCCAAAAATCCACCACCTCAAAACAAAACACATGCAACACATACTTCAATAAATCAGTGTGTCGACCAATCGCAGCCCTTAAGGCCAAACACCTTGCCTGATACACTAGTAATAGGTGACTCCATAGTCAGACACACTGATGTCCCACTGACCAGGTTGAACAAGGAGAAGGTGACTGTGAGCTGTCTACCGGGAGCTAGGATCCGCCACATAACACACGCACTCAGGTCACTCCAAAGCAAGTACAAATATGACTCCGTCATTGTCCATGCTGGTGTGAATGACCTGAGATGTACCTCCCTGGACTACATGAAAAGAGACATAGATGAGCTCTCCGATTATGTAGCCCAGGCTGGTATGACCCTGACCCTGAGCTTTAACAATTGGCTCAAGTACTGGTGTCATTCTAAGGGGATCCAATGTCTGTCTGCCTGGGATAATATGTTGGACAAGCCACGCTGCTTCGCAAGGGATGGCTTACACCTGTCACCACTGGGCTTCCGGATATTGGCTAAGGCTCTTGCCACCCCCATAGTGCCTTTTTTAGGCAAGGCTCAAAAGACAAACCCACCTCCTTAGAAAACAAAAATGGAAAAAAACTAAGGGTAATGCTGCTCAACGCCAGAAGTCTAAATCTCAAGATGCAGGCACTTGATGCACTCCTCAGCATGGAGAACATCGACGTCTGTGCAGTAACTGAAACCTGGTTCAAGGCTCCTGAGAGCACCCCAGTGCTACCAGGCTATACCTCGTATCATGCTTTTCGGCCCCAAACCCCAGGCCGAACCACAAAGGGAGGGGGAGTGTCCATATTCATAAAGGACACCCACACCTCCAGGTTAGTAGCAACACATGAAGCATCAGAGACCATACAGGTGCAACTAACCATAGGCAAAACTGCTATCCAACTGGTAGCATGTTAATGACCACCCTCCCAATCTCAAGAACCCCACTCAGCCTTCCTGAAGACATTGGAGGATATGAATGTATCACAAAATACCATCATACTGGGAGACTTCAACTACCCAAACATAGATTGGGTACATTATTCTAGCCCTAATACCCTAGCCCAAAGGTTCCTGGAATTCATAAATTCAAATGCACTGGAACAACTAGTCACCTCTCCCACTAGGGGAGATAATATACTAGACCTGATCATCACAAACATGGGGACAAAATGCTCCACACCGGAAGTATACCCCTCACTAGTGAGATCTGACCACAAACTAATCACCCTGGATATACATATCCCACCTCCACCCCCAGCACAAAAGACCACAGTGAAAAACTTCTCAAAAGCAGACTTCACTCTTCTTAAGACTGACATGGTATCCTTTAAGCACACTGTGCCAGTGGACACCACATCCCACAATGCCGAATCCTTCACAAATGCTTTCTATGGACATCTCCAAGAATGCATGGATCATGCAATCCCAAACAAATCCAAGTCCCTCTCCACCAAATGTAAGTGTCCTGTCTGGTGGACCTCAGCCATAAACAAATTGTATAACAAAAGAAGGAAACTACTGCACGTCAGAGCGAAATCCCATGAAGGGAAGACATCTCTGATCAACATTAGCAGAAAACTACATTCTCTCATAAAAACAACCAAGGCAAACTTTGAGAGAAAAATCGCTAAGGACACTAAAGACAACCACAAAGCCTTCTTCAGCTATGTTAGAAACCTGGGTGGAAACCCTCAGATATGCTCAGAGTTGGTTCACAACAACAAAAAATACACTGAACCCACAGATATTGCTAACATTCTGGCTGACAGGTTCAGTGCAAATTTCTCGCCTCCTTCACCCCCAAAAGAAGAAATACTTATCCCAGCTGAATGTAATCTCCATGTCATCTCAGATGTCCAAGTGAGAACCGCCCTAAACAAAGCAAAAAACACAGCATCAATGGGACCTGACGGTATCCCAGGGTGCGTGTTACGTGAACTCCAAGAGGAGCTAAACTCACACATAAAAATGCTATTTAACCTTAGCCTTACTTCAGGATATGTACCTGAACACTGGCGTACAGCAACAGTGGTCCCACTCCACAAGGGGGGTGCCTCTACAGACCCTGGAAACTACCGCCCCATAAGCTTGACTAGCCTGGTCTGCAAAGCTATGGAAAGAATCATTATGGAACTCATAAACGGAGATATAGGGGACCTACAGAAGCTTGACCCCACCCAGTTCAGCTTTGTAAAGGGCAGATCCTGCCTTTTAAACCTGGTTGACTTTTTTGAAACAGTCACTAGAGCCATTGATGAGGGCAAAGCAGTCCATGCAGCATACCTGGATTTGGCTAAGGCCTTCGACACAATACCCCAATCAGGCATCATAGATAAGCTAAACAGCTTAAAAGTAAACCCTTATGTCACTAGATGGGTTGCAAACTGGCTAAAGGACAGAACCCATAAAGTTAAAATCACTGGAGCAATGTCAGACTCAAAGCCAGTCACAAGTGGTGTCCCACAGGGATCTGTCCTGGGACCCCTCTTGTTCGGCATTTATTTCTCAGATGTTAAAGCAAACATGGGAGGGCTGTGGCTGACAAAGTTCGCAGATGACTGCAAACTAGGCGCCATAGTCAATACACCAGCAGATACACACATCCTACAAAAAGGCCTCACTGAAACGGACAACTGGTGCCGTAGTCACGGCCTTAAACTAAATGCCAAAAAATGTATAGTCATCCCTTTTGGAAAAAACAAAGTACCCACAAATTATCACATAGACAGCAACCCACTGAGTATGGAAAAAGTAATCAGAGACCTAGGGACCCAAGTAGACAGCGACCTCTCATTTGACACCCACGTTGCCAAAGTGGTTAGAAAAACATTCTACCTTGCACACCTCATCATGAAGGGCTTCACATCCAGATCCAAGGATGTCATTGTACCCCTATATTCCTCCCTCATCAGACCCATGATTGAGTACAATGCCCCATTTGGTATGTACCTCACCCGGCACTTGCAAAAGCTGGAGAGACCACAAAAATACCTCACCAAAAGGATCAAGGGTCTCCAACATATGTCTTATTCTGCCAGACTAAAGAAACTTCAGCTCTCTTCAGTAGCATACCGCCTGCTCAGAGGTGATCTCTGCCTGACGTACAAGGCCATGTCCTATCAGGATCTGATGGACATGCTCCACCTCAAAAAATCCAAATCCATCAGGACCATGAGAGCTAAAGACTTAAACCTCGGCACAAGTATGAATAGGACATGCTGGAGGGATAGATTCATAACCCAGAGGCTTCCCATGCTTTGGAACAGGATCCCAGTTCATATTAGGCAGAGCCCCTCACTGACTCTCTTCAAGAGAAGTCTTGATGAGTGGATGGGAGATCGTAAGTTTACCCCAGGGGTCACATCTGGGTCACTGCTAGACAGGGGCACAGTAAACTAATTCTGTTATATAAGGGGACCTTCACTGTGTCACTACTAGACAGAGGCACAGTATTCTAGATTTATTCTGTACATTTTTGTACCATTTCATGGGGTGGCAAAAGCCACATCACTATGGCTAGGCTTACAAATGCCCCAGGGCAGATAGCCTAGTACTATACTATGAAACTATGAAACTATTCTATAGCTATGTCAAGAATCTCAATGGCAACACCCAGATCTGCTCTGAGTTACAGCACAATGGCATGAAAATTACAGAACCAACTAATATTGCTAACATCTTGGCAGATAGGTTCAGTGCTAACTTTACACCACTCTCACCCCCTAAAGGGCCCATATCTATACAGGAAGAATGCAGAGTCCCTGTAATCACATCTACGCAGGTAAAAGCTGCACTCTCTCAAACCAAGAACACAGCATCCATGGGACCAGACAACATCCCAGGCTGCATTTTACACGAACTTCAGAACGAACTGGCTCCCCACCTAAGCACCATGTTCAATCATAGTCTCACATCAGGCTTTGTGCCCACTGAATGGAGTACAGCAACAGTTATTCCATTCCACAAAGGGGGAGCCACCACTGATCCTGGGAACTATCATCCTATTAGCCTTACGAGCCTGGTCTGCAAGGCCATGGAACATATCATCATGGAACTCATAAACAAAGACATTGGTAACCTCCTAACTCTGGACCCCACCCAGTTCGGGTTTGTGAAAGGCAGATCATGCCTTCTGAACCTGATCAACTTCTTTGAGGCAGTCACCAAAGCCGTAGACGAGGGTAAGGTGGTTCAGACAGCCTATCTTGATCTTGCCAAGGCTTTCTACACAATCCCCCATTCTGGAATTATAGCTAAACTCACCAAACTAGGTATAAATCCCTACGTCACAAGATGGGTTGCCAACTGGCTCACTGATAGAACCCACATTGTAAAAGTTGCAGACTCCAAATCTGACTTCAAACCAGTGACAAGTGGAGTACCACAGGGTTCAGTCCTGGGACCACTCCTGTTTGGTATCTACTTCCCTGAACTATAGGCTAACACAGAAGATCTCTGGCTAACGATGTTCGCAGATGACTGCAAACTAGGAGCCATAGTAGAGTCCCCAAATGATGTGGACATCCTACAGAAGGGCCTCACTGAGACAGATGCCTGGTGTCAGAGGCATGTCCACAAACTCAATGCCAAAAAGTGCATTGTCATCCCCTTTGGTAAAAACTCTGTACCCGTGAACTGCCACATAAACGTCAGTCTACTTAATGCTGAATGTGTGATAACAGACCTTGAGACCCAGGTGGACAGTAGTCTCTCCTTTGATAATCCCATCGCCACAGTAGTCAGGAAATCCTTCTATGTGGCACACCTCATCACAAAAGGGTTCTCATCCAGGAAAAAAATAGGTCATTGTTCCCTCTACTCGGCACTCAATAGATCCATTATAGAGTACAACGCCCCTTTTGGAATGTACCTCACAAGACATCTGCAGCAGCTGGAAAGGCCACAGAAGTACCTCACAAAGAGGATTACTGGCCTCAAACAGATGCCCTACACTAACCATCTCAAAAAACTCCAGCATTACTCTGTAGCATATCGCCTACTCCGAGGAGCTCTCTGCCTAACATATAAAGCTATGTTAAACTCAGAGCTGTTGGACATGCTACACCTAAAGAAATCCCAATCTCTCTGAGCTACATGCTCTAGGGACCTAAACTTTGTCACCACAATAAACAGGACATGCTGGAGGGATAGATTCCTGTCCCAGAGACTTCATATACTCTGGAACAAGCTATCCATCTATGTCAAGCAAAGTTCCTCATTAGCACTCTTCAAGAAAAATCTTGATGAATGGATGGGAAATAGGAAATATACCCCGGGGATCACTTCTGTGACTCTGCTCGACAGGGGCACAGGAAATTAACTTTCATGGGTGGAGTAAGCCAGGGAACCTTGTTGGCTAGGCTTACTTAGGCCCTTGGGCCGATAGCCTAGTACCTACCTATGAATCTATAATACAGCTCTACTCAGACTTGTACTTTTCTACAGAGAAATCCTTTGCTGTGATTTGACAGTGTAATCTACTGCTCTTGTATTTATCCTATTGAGTAATGAAGAAGCTAGCCTGTATCACATGTAGAGGTTAGAGGTTACGAATGTTGCATCTGCCTCCTTCCAGTATGTAACTAATAAATTAAAACATTTTGAAATTATTCATTATAAATTACATCGGATAAACACACCATTCACTGAGCACTGTAAACCAGACCAAGCAGTTATGGCCTTACTAACTTTATTTCTGTTTACTGTACATGTAGCACTGATTCGCTACTTTTTTTTTTGTTTTGTTTTTAGTTTTGATCATGTTTCCACCTCTTGAATTCTAACAACGGGCACTTCCTTCAGCTCTTAGCACACCTGGTCTGCAAAGTCTTGCAGTTCATTCTACATAGACACTGCATACAGCACACCTGTCATGACTGACATGTAAAAAGTGCAACTCTGGACTTTGAAGATTGAGAGTTACTTTAATTTTTTAGACAGGAAACTGTTGCGCAGGCAAATATGAAGCAGATTACATAGCAGTCGAGACACAACTAAAGCTAATAATTATACATAGCAACTGCATGAAACTGAATCCAAAGTGTAACTGAATTTTGATGAAAAGGTGGCAGTAATTTACAGCATCACAAAATTAGTTACCATGGCAACACGTTTATTACATCACAAGTTAACAATGCAAGGGCAGTGAAATTAAATATAAATCATATTTCCTGCATAAATTATATGGGTTGATTAGGCCGGGGCTTTGGGAGAGGGAAAGGTTGGGCCGCTGAGGGTGCATGCTTTCTTCCAACTCCTCACAAGTCTCCTGGTAATGCAGGAGACATTGGAAAGAATGCTAGCAAAGGAAAAAAGAAAGAAAGAAAATCTTTGCTCTTAACAGACTGCTTACAAGAGTTTTACAGGCTGGCCATGCAGCACAAGTAGTGACCCCAAATCAACAGACACATAAAGTCAGTGGTGCAGGGGAAAAGAAGTGGTGCTTCTAGGGCCAGTGAGAGCACATTCCTACTACTGTTGCACAAACCCTATACTGTAGAAGGGGATTTGCAAGGGAGACTGAAGAGAAAAAGTTGTGCTGATTTGTTTGAAAACTTTTTTTCAATCTGTAAGATTTTGACTCATCTGACAAAATATACATGTATGCACACACAAGCACACAGACACCTAGACGCAAACACACACACACACACACACACACACACACACACACACACACACACTTGTAGGGGAACAAAGTAGAAGCAGCAATGTTAAATTCCGTGAAGCAGACAAAGTGGAAGCAGCAACAAATGTTAAATTCCGCGCTGTAGGAAAGACTCACATACAGATGCAACTCCTAGGAAGGCTGCATTTGGATAATTGACATTTCAGATAATTGATGCTCAGATAATTGACACTTTACTGTACTTGTATGAGTACCCACAGGAGCAATTTTCCTCTGTCTCACCCAACATTTGAATCACCTGTTTGTATTTACATTCATAATTACAAAATCATGCCATGTACAAGCCATGAAAAGATATATCTTAAAGCTTGCAAGAGAGGTAATATAGCTGAATTAATACTTGACCTCATTCAAGTGAAACTAAAACTATATTAAATGTAATTCATATTTCATTGTCATAATTTTCATATTGTCTGAATATCTCAACAAGCAAGAAACACAGACAAAACAGCTGAGCCTCATATGAAAGCTTACAGCTGAAATATTACTGATAGTGTCTAGTTTGAATGGTTACTCAGGTAGTGTAAGTTTGTAAAAAAATACAAATAATAATAATAATAATATTTACTGTATTTACTGTCAGCAACAGTTGCCAGTTTTGCTACCACAGTAAAGATGTGTTTGTTCTGAATACTTCGCTACTTGCAGTTTTTTAGTAACACTTATGGTTCTAGCGAGGTGAACATTTGTTTGAAATTTGAGGATGAAACTCAATGTTCATTTCTAGGTGAGGGGTGCTATTGAATGCAGGAGTGCAGATTTCCAGAGCTATATTGGTAGGAATGAGTTATTGTCCTTACTTAAACCAGTAACTCTGTGATTAGGTGTGGCACTCTTCTGTACGACTTTCAGGTGAGTCTATGTTTCTCTCATGATGCCGTGATAAAGTTAGATTTACAAATGACTTTATACACAGATTCTTCTTTTCCTGTGTTTCCCAGGATCTTTCTAAATGAGTCCTATATGTGTCTTCTATGGTAGTTTTGTTTTCTTATTTCTGCTGTATCTGGTACCCAGCTGTATAATTAATAGGTCAGAGGCTTCTTAAATGCTTCAGAATGAATATAGTTTTATACTATGTTAACAAGGTTGTATTGACGCTACAATATGTCTATAATTAGCACAGTCTGGCTTGTTAGCCAGAATGCATTATGCATAAGTTCACAGGTTTGTGGGTATGTAATGGGCTAATGAACACTGAGGCGGTTTTAAGCCTAGCCATGCATCCTAAATCTCTAACAAGCTCTGGTACTTTTAGTATAAGCAGGGGCATGAACATACCTCTCAGTTGTCCAAATTTATGCAGAATATCCAGGGTTTTGCCTTTTTTTTTTATCCTCATACAATTTGTAGTTTTCTGGCAAATTCTTGAGACTTTAAGTCACTAAATGAAATATATTTCAGTTTCAGATGTCATATCTTTCAGAAAGTGCATGATAACACAAAACCTGTTATTGTAACATCTTTTTTTAAGTTTATAAGAGCAATAGTTAAGACCTGTCACTGATTTTTGTGCCTTTGTACCCCATTATTTTAAGCTTTGTCCAGCTATCTTGCACTTGCAAATTAAGAGGTATGACCTTGCAAAATTAAACATTTACAAGCAAGTGTCTGGGGGTCGAACCATTTACAGGCTGCCTGTGTTATCATTCATTCATCTACCAGTTTGTTGAAAATATTTTAGAAGAAATTTGCATCTTCCACAAAGCCTTGATAAAATAAGGCTTGTATATACCTTTGTACAATTATATTATGACCAGTTATTTCTTCAAAAAAACTGTTTCAACTTCTGAAGTTTAAGTCCCAGATGATGCTCTACTGTTTTATTTATTTAACATTTGACCAGGAAAGTCTGACTAGGACAGAGCATATTTTCAGTGGAGACCTGAGAAGACATACTCTAGACACATGTTTTTGGAATGTGGAGCACCTGGAGGAAAGCCATGTGAACGCAGGAAGGGCATACAGACTCCACACAGAAAGTACCCCAGCTGAGAATCAAATCAGAGAACCTTTTGCTGTGACGCAGCAATGTTATCCACTGCACCATTGCACCACACATGATTTTAGATCTTAATAACTTATTTATAGCTTTTTGCTATGCTATGTAACTATCACTTCATGCTTCAAAACTGTTTAAAGCAACTGTATTGCTTTGCAGTGGTAAATAATAACAAAATAACTAGCAACTGCCCACCCTGTGCCCTGTCCTGGGCCTGGCCCATACTTGTTTGCATTGTATTTTTCAGATCTATCTTTTTCTTCTGAGGTGTTCTACAGTCTGTATGAAGATTATTTAAGACTGGGTAAACTGATTACATGTGTAACAGACAAGGCATGTCTTCAAAATAACTTGGCTAAATTGACCAGTTGGACGCAGGAGAATGATATGCTGATAAATATATAACAATTCTAAGTATATGAGATTTGGAAGACATACATTGAAAGGTGAATATTTAATACAGCACACAGTGATTGAAACTGTAGATTCATTTAAGGACCTGGGTATATGGGTAGATCCAGCTTTGGGTTTTATAATCATATCAACCAATCAGGTTACAACTACAGATTGTATAAAACAATTTATAAAGTCTAGGAAATCAGAAATGGTGAAATCATCGTTTGTTAGCTGTATTAGACTCAAACTTGAGAATGGAATTACAATATGGAAACTTTATAAGAAAACACATATGAATATACTGGAAATAGTACAACAGAAATATACCAAGGGCAGACAAAAATATCTGAACTTGTACAGTGTCTCGTATAGATATTTGATCTTATTCAGATAGATAGGGCATTTAGAGACAAATATTGCTCCGAATGTTTGGGGTTATCAAAAAGGAGTCGAGAATCATCAGACAGCCTGTGTAGATGATTCTATGGGAATGAAAAGAATTGTTCTCTGAGAGAGTATGATGCATGGAATAGACTATCTTTTTTTTTACTTTATTGTTTTGTTATAGACTGTATTTTGTCTTAATGCTGTAATCTGCTGTGTATGTAAAATCTTTATAAACTGTTTTATTTTTTTTTTTTACTAACTTTGTTTAATTTGTCACTGTATCTTTTGGAGCTTTTCTCCTCGGGCCTCCACTGAAAATGGATCTTTGATCCAGTGGACTTTCCCGGTCAACAAATGTCAATAAATAATGAATAATAAATAAATTAGATTAAAGCAAGCACTAGTTTCGATATTTTTAGGAACAGCCTGGAAAGCTATTATGGGAATAACTGTTTTGGTATATTGGCAAGCTAGAAGGACATTAATGTCCGTGACTGAAATAATTTGTATGTCTGTATGTACGTAAGGCATGAATTTGTTCTACAGTGTCTATCAGATATTTTTTCTTCCTGCATTTTCTGTCCTTCGGTAATAACACTAACACAGCATATAAGAGAAGCTGAAAGATATAATAGTACAAACTGCAACAAGCATTTTTACATTTTTTTATGTAAGTCTCATGACACAAATACACTAGTCAGCAATTGGACATGCATATTAGGACAGAAAATTTCATCTTTAACTTATCAAAAATAGTTTTTCATAGTTATACTGCATTTTACCCCTTGGCTTTGTGCAAAGTTGTGTAACACATATAACTCCATGTTTTATCCTATGTCTAATAATTGGGGGTGAACATTTAACCCCAAAGGGAAACTAGTCATAATTGGATAGTTTAATGTAATAACAGAAAATATATTTTTTTCCATTCTTTGATATTTCCTTTCTCACCACTGTTACTAGCTACTAAAGATTTCACTGCTAGATGACAATAAACTAATATTGCATAAAGGCTCTATATATCCTACAATGTTTAATCCTGGAAAAAAAGACAAAGATGAAGTCTATTTTTTCTGTCTCATGTAACTATTTCTGAAATCTTTCTGGCATTTTGTCAGTTTATTTTAGGTAAGAGTGATGGAAAAAAATGCTCCCAAATAGAAAAGTAAAAGTAAGTTCATTTTCAAACATACTGTCAGTGTGGAATGCTTTAATAAATCCTGGACGCCCTCCATTCTAAACTCTCAAGATTCATATGACATCTCCAGCATTCAAAACAAGAAGGATTATTATAAATAGTTTCATTTTTCCCTTAAACAGAAATTATTTGCACAACTTACTAGTGAAAAACAGCATTTACAATAACAGAAGTTTGTCTATGTATTAATTTTTGGTGATTCCATTAAAAAGCAAAGTATTCTACAGTTTTGCTTAACTCTCAGTAGGTCTGAAATGTCAGTGAAATTTGTACACAGTTCCCATAATATACTGCATTATGGGTGATGAGTACCTAAGCTGTTCCCTAGGAGCTGTAATGATAAACATGCTGTCAGATAGACTGATTTTTTGTATACTATCCCACTCAGGTCTTAGTACTACCAATGTAAATACTAGTAGAATGTCAGTTTTAATTATAACTATACAGACAAAAAAAAAAATAAGCAAAAGTGCATTTACAGAAATGAAACTCATTTAGACAGCCTTTTCTACCAGCCGACATTGACAAAACATTAGTAAATGTTAGTCATATGCAGAATGATGTAACAACAAATATATGGCCAGTGTGCAAAACACGGATCTTTCATAGGCATTGAATGGATGCCTAGCAAACTGCTAATGTTTCTTTAAACGTTCATATATTAATCCAAAAAGAAAAGACTATGACTATGTCAAGCTCATTCCCGCACGCGCGCGTGTGTGTGTGTGTGTGTGTGTGTGTGTGTGTGTGTGTGTGTGTGTGTGTGTGTGTGTGTGTGTGTGTGTGTGTGATTATTAAATCCTCCACACAGTTTACTCATTTTAATAAGCTCCTATGGCAATGTTATGCCCACATCCTAAATATAACAAATACATGTACTATATGTATTGTGTGTGTGTGTGTGTGTGTGTGTGTGTGTGTGTGTGTGTGTGTGTGTGTGTGTGTGTGTGTGTGTGTGTGTGTGTGTGTGTGTGTGTGTGTGTGTGTGTGTGTGTGTGTGTGTGTGTGTGTGTGAGTGTGTGTGTGTGTGTGTGTGTGTGTGTGTGTGTGTGTGTGTGTGTGTGTGTGTGTGTGTATATGTATATATATATATATATATATATATATATATATGTATGTATGTATGGATTCACTTTACATGCTCAAAATTCTGAAATATCAAATTTCAGAATCTCGAGTCCATAAAGTGGAAATCCTAAAAGACTGAAAACCCAGAAATACGAAATTCAAAATCTCGCATTTCGGAGATGTTTAATTAGTGGTTCTGGTGTTGCGCTGTGTTCATGGATTCAGGAAAGTGTTTATGTTTTAAGGGTTTTGGGCAGAGGCTGTAGTGCGTGTTAGTGTGTTTTGTTACTGTGATATGTGTGTGAGGGGAATGTAGCTTGTGTGGTGGTATTTTGTGTGTTTGGGTATGTAGTGTGACCTTGGAGTTAGTATATTTAAGTAGGAGAGGTGTGGAGGGCACCCCTGCTTGTACGTAGGATAGGGTTGTGTGTTTGTGTGTGGGGAGGAAGGTGTGTGTATGTGTATATGTGTGGTGTGTGTGTAGTGTAGAAGTCGCAATTTTGAATTTCGCACTTCTGGGTTTTCGATCTTTTAGGATTTCTACTTTATGGGCTCAAGATTCTGAAATTCGATATTTCAGAATTTAGAGCATGTAAAGTGAATCCATATGTGTGTGTGTGTATATATATATATATATATATATATATATATATATATATATATATATATATAAAATGTATTTGCAAAAAAAAAAGAAGAAACATTCATTTGCAATGTAGAGAAAATATTGAAATTAATCAGAAAATCTTCTGCAACAAGTTATGAACAGATATTTTGGATACCTTTTAAAACCAAAGGCATGTTTATTGAAGTCCTGTCTGAATAAGTTAACACAGTGGTCATAAAGTATGCTTTTCCAAAGAATGTTTTTTCATGTTGAAACATGTATGTCATTTCAACTGTTTTGTAATATTTATTTAAAAAATGAATAAAATTTGTGGTTATTCTGATAACTGAAACATGAGTAACATATGATCGCTGTGGACATTTCGCGTATTCAAAGACTCCATTTTAATTATGTTTAATTTACATTTCAACATAATAAAAAAGCTACATTGACACTGTGACCAAACTAAATTGAATGGAAATTCCCTTTCTAGCTCCAGTTGGAATCTCTGACAAATCTACACACACATAAGCTCCACCATCCATAACATAATTCCCTGAGGCCATTCTGGATACAGGAACATGAATGGAGTACTTTTTGAATGACCCCATCTCTGCCGGAAGCTTAATGGTGAAAGAAATCAGCTGATTTACAGAATAATGCACCAGTCAAGCTCCCTTCAGATTAGTTTATTACTCAGAATGTAACTGGGGAAACTATAAAGCTAGCTGCTTTATATGGTGTTACCATTTTGCAGGGCTGTATATTCACATACTGACACATATGCTGCAGATACGTAGTCCCCCCACCCAAAGTATTTCCCAGTACAGCGCACAGAATAAGAGAAGTGACCAGCAACTCTTAATGTGGCTGACAATCCCAGGATAGGCCCTGGAAGTCCCAACACACCTGCAAGGTACACATGTAACACCTTGAAAGGTACCTCACTCCAACAGGTACCAGCTGTGCTTTAACATCTTCATTTAGTACATACTCTGCAGTGCTTTGCTATCATTCACCATGCTTTCCTGGACTATATCCTACATAACGCAATATATATTTTCTCACCTCTTATGTAATTTTGGGGCAGCACAGACAAGAGTGAGCTTTGCACCTGGCAGATTTATTTTGTTAAAGTCACATATGTGTGATGGCCTCTGCAAGATTTTTTTTTTTTTTTGCAAAAGCTGAGTTTTAAGAAATAAATGATAATCAGAAAACTATTGGAATAAACATTAAGACAGATTTAATGAGTGACCTGGTTTAATAGCTCAGTGGCAGAGTGGCTAGAATTGTGATTCTGAGGGTTTGGGTTTGGGTCTTAGCTGAAGCATGTACTTTTAATATCCTTTTTAGCTATGTGCAAATCCAAGTAAATCACTCAACTGGAAAGGCCCCAAAGATTTCTGACCAAAAAAATTAAAGGCCTTAAATCGTTCAGTTATGCCGATCAATTACCATGACTCCCCTTATACTCAGTAGAGAACTGCCTTCTCAGAGGTGACCTACGACCCACTTATCAGTTTGTAAAAACCCAGTCCTGTTTGTTTTCTTGTTTCTTCACAAAACCAGTGGCTCCAAAAACACCCATACAAGGGACCTAAATCTTCATCAACAAGTAAAAAAACTCAATACAGGAATAGGTTCTAACCTCTATATAAATTCTCAGAGTATGGAATAAGTTACCACTACAGATCACATAAACTGTTTTGTTTACCTTTGAAGCTAGCCTTGATGTTTGGATATGTAAAAACAAATTTATTTCAGGGTTATTATGTGTAGCCCTATTAACTGCTTGGAAATGGTGTCAGGAAATTTTTAACTGTGCCAACTTAATGGTGTAAATGATTAAGCATCTTGTTCAATGGTTCATAGGTTCATAGATTCATACTAAGCTAACTGCCCTTGCGAGCCATTTTAAGCCTAGCCAATTATCCCTTGTGAGACTCAAACCCTGAACCTTGTGTTTGTAAGTCAAACACCTTAACCATTAGGCCACTCTCCCAAAATGACCACTTGCCTGTTATTGTTCCTACTTTCAAGGTCCAGACTGGGGATGCTGTCTAACGAATATGTACATCAACTTTTCGTGACCAGCAATCTCCACTACTTACATCTGCTCTTCGTGACCAGCAGTCTGCACTACTTACATCTGCTCTTCATGACCAGCAGTCTGCACTACTTACATCTGCTCTTTGTGACCAGCAGTCTGCACTACTTACATCCACTCTTCATGACCAGCAGTTGGCACTACTTACATCCGCTCTGCGTGACCAGCAATCTGCACTACTTACATCTGCTCTTCATGACCAGCAGTCGGCACTACTTATATCCACTCTTCGTGAGCAGCAGTCTGCACTACTTACATCCACTCTTTGTGACCAGCAGTCTGGACTACTTACATCCGCTCTTCATGACCAGCAGTCGGCACTGTTTACATCTGCTGTTCATAACCAGCAGTCTGCACTACTTACATCTGCTCTTCGTAACCAGCAGTCTGCACTACTTATATCTGCTCTTTGTGACCAGCAGTCGGCACTACTTACATCCACTCTTCATGACCAGCAGTCAGCACTACTTACATACGCTCTTCGTGAGCAGCAGTCTGCACTACTTACATCCACTCTTTGTGACCAGCAGTCTGGACTACTTACATCCGCTCTTCATGACCAGCAGTCTGCACTACTTACATCCGCTCTTCATGACCAGCAGTCGGCACTGTTTACATCTGCTGTTCATAACCAGCAGTCTGCACTGCTTACATCTGCTCTTCGTAACCAGCAGTCTGCACTGCTTACATCTGCTCTTCATGAGCAGCAGTCTACACTGTTTACATCTGCTCTTTGTGAGCAGCAGTCTGCACTACTTACATCCGCCCTTCATGACCAGCAGTCTGCACTACTTACATCCGCTCTTCATGACCAGCAGTCTGCACTACTTACATCCGCTCTTCATGACCAGCAGTCGGCACTGTTTACATCTGCTGTTCATAACCAGCAGTCTGCACAACTTACATCCACTCTTCATGACCAGCAGTCTGCACTACTTACATCTGCTCTTCGTGAGCAGCAGTCTGCACTACTTACATCCGCTCTTCATGACCAGCAGTCGGCACTACTTATATCCACTCTTTGTGAGCAGCAGTCTGCACTACTTACATCTGCTCTTCGTAACCAGCAGTCTGCACTGCTTACATCTGCTCTTTGTAACCAGCAGTCTGCACTGCTTACATCTGCTCTTCATGAGCAGCAGTCTGCACTGCTTACATCTGCTCTTCGTGAGCAGCAGTCTGCACTACTTACATCCGCTCTTCATGACCAGCAGTCTGCACTACTTACATCCGCTCTTCATGACCAGCAGTCGGCACTACTTATATCCACTCTTTGTGAGCAGCAGTCTGCACTACTTACATCTGCTCTTCGTGACCAGCAGACTGCACTGCTTACATCCGCTCTTCGTGATCAGCAGTCTGCACTACTTATATCCACTCTTCGTGACCAGCAGTCTGGACTACTTACATCTGCTCTTCATGACCAGCAGTCAGCACTGTTTACATCTGCTGTTCATAACCAGCAGTCTGCACTACTTACATCCACTCTTCAAGACCAGCAGTCAGCACTACTTACATCTGCTCTTCGTGATCAGCAGTCTGCACTACTTACATCCACTCTTCATGATCAGCAGTCGGCACTACTTATATCCACTCTTTGTGAGCAGCAGTCGGCACTACTTACATCCGCTCTTCATGGCCAGCAGTCTGCACTACTTACATCTGCTCTTTGTGAGCAGAACTCTGTACCACAGACTACAGCAGCACTTTACTATTTAAGCAGTCAGACCCAGGAAGGTGAGGCCAAAGGAAAACTCTCTCAAACATCCATTAAGCTAAGAAAGCCAAGGTCCATGGCAATAGAAAGTAATATTGAGATGAAGTGCTGTCCCAACGCTGTACCAGACTTGCAGTCTGATAATATTCACAGTAACTACATAGTTTATAATTATCCATGAAAAACAGGACTCCACACCATATGCTGTAGGGAGCCATTACAGCTCCTGCCAGCAACAGCCCTGAATCTAGCCAAGACACATAGAAAAAAGAGATTAGAGAAATAACTCCACAGTATCTTGGAAGCAGTGAATGTTCTGCAGCCTAATTCAGCATGTTTGTGCAAATCAAGAGATTTTCCTTAGTCTTCAGCACAATCACTGCCTTTCCTTGGTTACACAAAATGCATTTTATTTTCTTAAATTCCACCATGCTGGTGTGCAGGTTTCCTTCCCAGTGAGTTCTTCCTCTCTATACCTCACCTATTTAAACTACTATGCCATCACAAACGTTTTATTACATTTTTAGACTGATAACAGCATAGTCTGGATTATTAAAACAGAGCTTCTCTCCTTTATTCTCAGAAAAAATACTGACCTCAAAGTGTCTTGTAAATATTGATTAAACACCAAAAAAGAATGTAATTCTTTCAAATAAAATCCACTCAGTTTTAACTATATACATCATGTGCTTACATTAGTGAGGAAACCATTCTGTGTTGTGCAACTTATAAACAAAAGTATACCATCTAGGTCCAAGGAGGTCATCAGTGAACTCTATTCAGCATTCACCAGATGTATCATTGAGTACAATGCCCTCTTTGGTATGTACCTAGCCAGGCACAACCAACAACAAGAACGGCCACTGAGGTTCCTCACTAAAAGAATACAGGCTCATAAGTAACATGTCCTGTGCAAAGCCCTATCCTTGTATTCTATCACCTACAGGCTGTTGAAGAGACATCAATGCCTGGCATACAAGGCATTGTCAGACCCCACCCTGATGGACTTCTTGCATATTAGCAAAGAAAACAGCACCGGAATTCCCATTATAAAGACTTAAGCCTTGCCTGTGATCCAAATAGGACCTACTGGAGAGACAGGTATGTATCCCATAGACTGCCCCTTCTCTGGAACAGAATGCCCATCCTCCCTAATCCAATTCAAATGCAACCTGAACAACTGATATGGAACAGGAAATTCATCCCTGTTTTTTTCACCTATGTTTCTTATAGACACAGGCAGGCTGTAAATATTTCATCTCATAGGTCCCTGCTTGTAAATATTTCATCTCCCAAGCCCCTACTTACACCTATCAAGCATATCAGAACTTGTCAAAGATTTGAAATGCATGGCTAGGCTTAAAAAGGCCCTAGTGGTCATTAGCCAAAGACACACCTATGAAACTCTGAACTTATGGTGTATATATAGCCATAGCTGGCCCTAGACATAGGCCATCTAGGCGGCTACCTAGGACACTGCTCTAGCAGTGGAGCTTTTCCAGTATTTATTTATTTTTTCTAGTAAAGAAATGGTTTCTTTGAAATGTGTTGAATGAATACAGAAAACAGTAAAGAGTATAACAAACTGTTAGAAAAAGCAAGAAAATAGTAATCTAGATCATGTAGGTAGACCAGGATGGGGGCACTTGGTGGTGTGGGGGGTGCCATGCCACCCTTTTGCCTACAGCACCAGCTGACCAAAGGCTGGCTCTGTATACAGCCAGTGTTGCTCTCAAACTGTTCACTTGTAATTCAGAGACAAACACCAAAATAATGAGGTTGTTGGACAAAGGCCGAAAAGAAAAGAAAAAAAAAATCAAAGAACCATTTGACACTACATGTCAGAGAAACTTTACTTTACTAGTATTTTCAGTGTTTTCATTCATACTGTTTTGAGACAAAATTACAAACTAACATGGAAGCAAAATCAACTAGTTACAGACTTTGGAGAATAAGGGACATTGAGAGCTATGATTAGCACACAGCCATCACTCATGCCATTTCTATATATCCTGCCCATTTTTTTTTTTTTGCACATCACCTGATTAGAGATTTACCAACTCACCACGACCATGCTAGCCTATAGAGTGACATCACTAAAAGCCTCCACGCACCTGCTGCCCCTATCTTATTTCTCTAACTGCACTACTAGGGATGAGAGAGTGCTCCACTAAAATATAAGGCAAAGTATCACTGGTTACATATGGTATTATTAGCTTGGACTTAAAGAGCAGCTGGAGTGTCCCCCCGAAACCCTTTTCCTGAACTGTGTTTTCAATACCTTGTGTTTACGCTGCTGCCCTTCTCCAGCCCATGCTTGTTACCCTTAGTGTTCTCTTTAATAAGCATAAGGTTTGCACTGGGTCTGTACCAGCCAGGGCTTCTGTTTCCTGAACGGTGTTTTCAATACCTTGTGTTTACGCTGCTGCCCTTCACCAGCCCATGCTTCTGTTACCTTTAGTGTTCTCTTTAATAAGCATATGGTTTGCATTGGGTCTGAACTTGCTCAGCTTTGAAGACAGGAGCATAAACTTTGCTGAGATAAGAATTATTGTTAGCTTGCATAAGTATGAGCCTGCATTAAACTGACAAACATTTCCTTGAAACTTGTAATATTTGATGTTATGGGCCTATCTTTTTAACATCTCATTGATGTGACCAAAAAATTATTCTTTTGTCACAAAAGGAAATACTGCCAGCCCAGCTAGCTGGAATTTTGTAAATAATTATATGTCATTTGTGAATATTGATATGATTCATGAAAAAGTGTGTGTAAAGGTGTAAAGTACTGAGCTAAAATTTAACCACAGCAGGTCCTGCTGGCTTGGAATAGAAATGTATATAAACTTTTGTATTTGTGTAAATGTATATGTTTTAACAGAAAAAACTAGAACATAGAGGGTTAACTTGCAAAACTTCAAGAAAATAAGTTGAAATGAAATTGTTTTATGATTGTGCTTTAAAAGTTATCTCTCTGTTTCAGTTCCATAGCAGACCCAATATCTAGAGCCAGAAGTTTTTGTATTGTTTTAGAAGAGAAGTAATTACTAGGTTTGAGATGCAGAAGTATTCTGTTGCTTTATAACTTCCTAGCAGCTGCACAGTACTGAGCAAACATCTGAAGGCCATGTATTTTTCACACAGAGATGTTAAATTCTGTTGGGAACTCACTGAACACTGAAGGCATTATAAGAGATCTGGGGACACAGGTTGACAGCAACCTCTCCTTTGACCACCACATTGTCACTGGTCAGAAAATCCTTCTATGTGACACATCTCATTACCAAGGGTTTTGCATCCAGGAAGAAAGAGGTCATCATCTCTTTCTACTCTTCCCTCATTAGGCCAATCATTGAGTATAATGCCCCATTTGGCATGTACCTCACTAGACACAAGGAACAGCTGGAAAGGCCACAAAAGTATCTCACAAAGAGGATCCTAGGCCTTAAACACATGTACATGGACAGACTCAAAAAACTCCAGCTATTCTCTGTCTTATGTCATCTATTAAGAGGCGATCTCTGCTTGACTTACAAAGCCATGTCTGACCCAACTCTTTTAGAAATGCTACAGCTAAAGAAATCCAAATCCTTCCACACCACACACTCCAGAGACCTCAACCACATTACCACAATCAATAGAACATGCTGGAGGGACAGGTTCATAACCCAGAGACTGCTCATGCTCTAGAATAGACTTCCCATACATGTCAAGCAGAGAACCTCACTGACCCTCTTCAAGAGAAATCTTGATGAGTGGATGGGAAATAGAAAGTTCACCCCTGGGATCACTCCAGTGGCTCTACTTGATAGAGGCACTGAGAATTAACGTTGGGTGGCACAATGCCAAGGCACTTCTATGGGCTAGGCTTGTAAAGTTTCCAGGGCCATTAGCCTATTACACACCAATGGACCTATGAACCTATGAACTAAAAGTCAAGTGACAAAAAGTGATGTCATCTAAGCTAACCCAGCAGTAATATTTGATATTAATTTAAGAACTCTCTCAGAGAGAGACTGTGCATTTTGTATTTTGTCTTTGACCTAACAAGAACATCCACTCATCATCACCTTCTGCACTTGTCTTGCTGTAAGTAAGTTTCTAACGCATAGTAACTCTTTTAGATTCAGATAGGAATATAGTAAAGTATAGCTTAGATGTTTTCTTTATTTATTTGAGATTGTCCTGCAGTGATGTTTTAAATATTTCCTGTGATTTTGAACTCTGAAGTTACTGTGTTGATTTACTGAGTATTGTCTTGTTCTTTTATTATTTATTATTAAATGTATTTAAACCTATCTTTGGGGCTAATATTTGTGAGACATATTTAAGCTCTTAAAGTACTTGCATATCTATATGGTGACACTGTACAGCCCATTGCTAAATAGCCTTGCTCTTGGTCAGGCTACCATTTGGAATAGTAACATTACACAGTAGGACTGGACACCCTTTGTTAAGGGCCTTAAGTAGCAGATAAAGAGTTGGTTGGTGGCAGTCGGAACTACCTTATAGTCTGGGCAGAAGGGGGCATAGCTAATAAACCTGTGCCAGCCTTTCCCAGGTGTGTGTGTGTGTGTGTGTGTGTGTGTGTGTGTGTGTGTGTGTGTGTGTGTGTGTGTGTGTGAATCAAATCTCTAGTGACATAATACTTAAAGAGATCAGATGCTGGCTAGTGACATAACACATACGGAGATCAGATGCTAGCTAGTGACATAACACTTACAGGGATCAGATGCTGGCTAGTGACATAACAGTTACAGGGATCAGATGCTGGCTAGTGACATAACACTTACAGGGCTCAGATGCTGGCTAGTGACATAACACTTACAAGGATCAGATGCTGGCTAGTGACATAACACTTACAGGGATCAGATGCTGGCTAGTGACATAACAGTTACAGGGATCAGATGCTGGCTAGTGACATAACACTTACAGGGCTCAGATGCTGGCTAGTGACATAACACTAACAAGGATCAGATGCTGGCTAGTGACATAATACTTCAGGGATCAAATGCTGGCTAGTGACATCATAACACTTACAGGGCTCAGATGCTGGCTAGCGACATAACACTTACAGGGATCAGATGCTAGCTAGTGACATAACACTTACAGGGATCAGATGCTGGCTAGTGACATAACAGTTACAGGGATCAGATGCTGGCTAGTGACATAACACTTACAGGGCTCAGATGCTGGCTAGTGACATAACACTTACAAGGATCAGATGCTGGCTAGTGACATAACACTTACAGGGATCAGATGCTGGCTAGTGATACAACACTTACAGGGATCAGATGCTGGCTAGTGACATAACACTTACAGGGATCAGATGCTGGCTAGTGACATAACACTTACAGGGATCAGATACTGGCTAGTGACATAACACAGGTATCAGATGCTGGCTAGTGACATACTTACAGGGGTCAGATGCTGGCTAGTGATATAACACTTACAGGGCTCAGATGCTGGCTACTGACTTAACACTTACAGGGATCAGATGCTGGCTAGTGACATAACACTTACAGAGATGAGATGCTGGCTAGTGACATAACACAGGGATCAGATGTTGGCTAGTGACATAACACTTACAGGGATCAGATGCTGGCTAGTGACATAACACTTACAGGGATCAGTTGCTGGCTAGTGATATAACACTTACAGGGATCAGATGCTGGTTAGTGACATAACACTTACAGGGATCAGATGCTGGCTAGTGACATAACACATACAGGGATCAGATGCTGGCTAGTGACATAACACTTACAGAGATCAGATGCTGGCTAGTGACATAACACTTACAGGGATCAGTTGCTGGCTAGTGATATAACACTTACAGGGATCAGTTGCTGGCTAGTGATATAACACTTACAGGGCTCAGATGCTGGCTAGTGACATAACACTTACAGGGATAAGATGCTGGCTAGTGACATAACACTTACAGGGATCAGATGCTGGCTAGTGACATAGCACTTACAGGGATCAGATGCTGGCTAGTGACATAATACTTACAGGGATCAGATACTGGCTAGTGACATAACACTTACAAGGATCAGATGCTGGCTAGTGACATAATACTTACAGGGATCAGATGCTGGCTAGTGACATAACATAGGGATCAGATGCTGGCTAGTGACATAATACTTACAGGGATCAGATACTGGCTAGTGACATAACACTTACAGGGATCAGATGCTGGCTAGTGACATAACAGTTACAGGGATCAAATGCTGGCTAGTAACATAACACTTACAAGTATCAGATGCTGGCTAGTGACATAACACAGGGATCAGATGCTGGCTAGTGACATAACACTTACAGAGATCAGATGCTGGCTAGTGACATAACACTTACAAGGATCAGATGCTGGCTAGTGACATAACTCAGGGATCAGATGCTGGCTAGTGACATAACACAGGGATCAGATGCTGGCTAGTGACATAACACAGGGATCAGATGCTGGCTAGTGACATAACACTTACAGAGATCAGATGCTGGCTAGTGACATAACACTTACAGGGATCAGATGCTGGCTAGTGACATAACACAGGGATCAGATGCTGGCTAGTGACATAACACTTACAGGGCTCAGATGCTGGCTAGTGACATAACACTTACAAGGATCAGATGCTGGCTAGTGACATAACACTTACAGGGATCAGATGCTGGCTAGTGGCATAACACTTACAGGATCAGATGCTGGCTAGTGACATAACACTTACAGGGCTCAGATGCTGGCTAGTGACATAACATTTACAAGGATCAGATGCTGGCTAGTGACATAACACTTACAGGGATCAGATGCTGGCTAGTGACATAACACTTACAGGATCAGATGCTGGTTAGTGACATAATACTTGCATCACAAACTAAGGAGCAGAAGCAGTGTTTACAGTTCTGTAAAGATAGCGATAACATGAAGTGCCTTCTCATTTAAATTGCTCACAGGCAGGGACAAAGAAAGGCTTTCTCCTCTGAAGGGTATGAGCTCCCTTCCTTCAAAGGAATACCCTTTAGGGTCGCACTTATCATTATTATCATCATCCTCATCAACCCCCTTTCCAATGTTTACTTCGGTCAGGGTCTAGCATCTATATGACCACTTTTCTTTGTCCAGTGCCACTGTCCTACCTTCTTTGACAGTCATGCCCACCTGCCTCAGGTCTTCTTTCATGCAGTTCATCCATCTCCTCTTGACTTCCTCCTGTTTCTCTCAAATTTCCGTTTCCAAACTGTGTTCTGCTTTCCTAAATGTGAGTGAACCATCATAATGTGCTTGTGTAGAAGCTCTCTGCAGCTGATGCAATTTTGGCTTCTGCTCTAGCGTCCTCATTTCTTTGTCTGACGTGCCGTGTCATACTTCCCTTCTCAGGCCATTTTATCATTATCACCTCAAGCTCCTTTAGCTGACCCATCTTCACTGCCCGGGTTTCTATGCCGTATACAAACACTGGTCACACCGCTACTTTGTACACCTTACTTTCAACTCCTTTGGCATTCTTCCATTGCAAATAACTCCTAACACTTTGTGCCAGTTAGGGTGCCTCTGTCAAAAAGAGTTCATGGAGGATTTCTACCTAGAAAAGTGCATTACTAATTTTTTTAGCTATGGACTTTTTATTTCCCCTTTGGTACTGCCTCAAGAAATTTTGTTGCAGAATCATTAATTGACAGAATATTCTCTTGGCTAATACTTGGTTTTACAAGTACACCCTCAATGCCCATTGCAATGCATTCAGAAGAGACACCCCTGCAACAAGACTATAATTGATTATTTATAAACTAGCTACTTGTATTATTGAACTATAAGATTTTTAGGTGTTATTGGACAAAATACAAATATTTTTAGGATGTTTTTATTTTGATGTTTATTGGTAGAATGTTATGCAAAAATACTTGTAGTTTAATGTGATTTGGACTTTTGAGTCATGTGATACTAAGCCTATAAAAACATTCTAGGTATTATCTGAATTGTTATGATGAAGCGCCACAAGTGTTGTGAATGAAACAATTAAACATGAATAAATTTTGGAATTTTGCCCTTTATGGTCATGGTTTCTTATGGGTGGCCACTGTGGTGCAGCGGTTAGCATTGCTGCCTCACAGCAAGAGGTTCTCCGGTTCGATTCTCGGCTGGTGTGCCTTCTGTGCGGAGTCTGTATGTCCTCCCTGTGGTCGCATGGGTTTCCTCCGGGTGCTCCAGTTTCCTCCCACATCCCAAAGACATGCTGTAGGTGGATTGGACACTCTAAATTGGCCCTAGGTGTGAGTGTGTGCATGTGTGTGCCTTCTGTGGAAGGTTGGGCGCCGGGCTGGCAACTCAACACTGTAAAACTCCACTGCCAATCATGAGCGGACAGATGATCCACTGTGGTGACCCCTAAAGCCAAAAGAAGAAGATGGTCATGGTTTCTTATGCAGATTTGTTTGGTGACAGGAAGAAGTGAGACTATTTGGACACTACAGATTTATTGTCAAAATGAACAAGGCAAATGGCATAACATTCAAATAAGAACAGGTCTAACCTCAAAACTAGCCTGACACATCTCACAGTAGGTATTTGACAGTACATTGTAGTGGTCCCAATATGCCCTGAGAGCAGGAAAGTTAACTAACTCTGTTGGGGAGATAAGTCAACCACTTTACAGTGTCTGAAATATGACTGCCTCAGGTCTGAGCTGTTTCTTGCTGCTTGGGCAGTATATGTTGTTACATCATCTTGTATAACAGAAAATTTGTTTAATTATATAAATTACAAACAAAAAGACAAAGAGAAGAATCTTTTAAGGGTTTTAGGAATTTGGACAGGAGAGTGCAGATAACAGATGAGGAGGTTTTATATGAGACAAGAGTGAGACTTTTCATAGTCATCCCTAATTATTTTACAACTTCTAATACATGCTTCATGGTACGTATGCTACAAGTAAAAAATACAGATGAATATTATAAACAAATGGACCGCCAAGACATTTGGAATAAGTTAAGGTAAGTACCTTTTCCTGGGCAAGTTTCTTTTCTGGGATGTTCACTGAGCCAAATAGCTATGCAGTGAATTTATTTATTTATTTATTGACTGGGAAAGTCCACTGGATCAAAGATCCAATTTCAGTGGAAGCCCGGAGAGAACAGCTCCAAAAGATACAGTGTCTCATTAAACGAAGTTAGTAAAAAAAAAATAAAAACAACTTTATTAAGATTTTTTACATAGACAACAGATTACAACACTGAGGCAAAATACCGTTTATAAGAAAACAATAAGTATAAATAATGTATTTTATTAACCCAAGTGCCTCAAAACAAAATTGTGAAAACAGAGATGGGGTACGCTATTCCAGTAAATATATTAATTTTAGCATATTGTGGTTTTCACTGGCGACCAGGGGATTTTAGTCCAACTCCTCTGTCATCTCTGTTAACTACTGTCCCCCACCAACATTTTCATCATTATCATTCTATTCAGTTTATGATCTTTAAATTGTTTCTATACATCTGTTGAAAACATGTCTGTCAGTTTATCCAACTCTTACTTTTGTAATATGTTAAACTTTGTCTATCTCTACAGTCATTCTTGTGTCTGCTCTGAGTCTTGGATGCATGGGATTGTTGGAGAAGGCCACCTACCACATTATCACATGATAACTAAATAAATAAATCAACCAAGCCACTTTCTTTAGCTATGTAAAAAGGTCATTTGAAATATTATTAGCGGTGTCCACATTAGTGCTGTCCTCAGTACATCTCTCCATGTTTACATTTCTTCAGATTAAGGTATTACCAGTAATGGGAGCTGTAGAGGTAACTGCCCATTGGTATGGCTTCTGTTTTAGAAGCATTATTATTTGTTTGGTAGTTTTGTTAGCTAAATGGAGAGTTGGACTAATTCACAGACCCTTTTCAGCCATGACCTTGGCTCAAAGTGAAAAAAAAACATATAAATGAAGAATGGTTGTCAAAATTACAATGTGGACAGTAGTATTAATGGTGGTTATGAGGCCCATAGTGCAAAATACAGAGAAATAATGAAAGAATGACATTAACAGATTTAAACCATAAGAATTGCAAAAATAACATTATACGATAACAGGTAAAAAAAAATTTGCTTGCATGTTTCATTAGCAGTCATGTGTTGACTTCTTCATAGAAGAAAATACAGTCTTATGAATCTTTACCGTCATGCCTTTTAACTTTTTATTTTAAAAGAAGAAAAAGCAAGGTACTAAATTTGGTGGCTTAAAAAGTATAAGGAATCTAGTCTGTGCAAGTCTATAGTTAGGGAAGGTCCCAAAGGAATCGGTAGTTTTTAATTTCAGAGCAGTGGTGTCTACACCTTTACCATGCACACATGCATATCATCTGTCCATTAATATATCATCCACTTGGAGTCATGAGCTACAGTGCCCGCATTATAGGATGATTCGGACAATGGTTCAAGGAGTGAGTCAGGAAGAATTGAAGAGAAGGACCAAGTCTACCTTGTACCTGATCACAATGTCAAGCTGTTGCAAATGATCCCAAGTGTATGTAATAGTGGCAGAAAGAGAAGTGATACAGGCAAAAAAACTAACTTACAGAAGCATTCTGGGAGTATAAAATACTTTAAGTTCTCAGTCTGTATATTGGCGTAAGGGCATGGCTTGGTTGTATGTTGGAGTAAGGGCATGGCGTGGTTGTATGTTGGAGTAAGGGCATGGCGTGGTTGTATGTTGGAGTAAGGGCATGGCGTGGTTGTATGTTGGAGTAAGGGCATGGCGTGGTTGTATGTTGGAGTAAGGGCATGGCGTGGTTGTATGTTGGAGTAAGGGCATGGCGTGGTTGTATGTTGGAGTAAGGGCATGGCGTGGTTGTATGTTGGGGTAAGGGCATGGCGTGGTTGTATGTTGGGGTAAGGGCATGGCGTGGTTGTATGTTGGAGTAAGGGCATGGCGTGGTTGTATGTTGGAGTAAGGGCATGGCGTGGTTGTATGTTGGAGTAAGGGCATGGCGTGGTTGTATGTTGGAGTAAGGGCATGGCGTGGTTGTATGTTGGAGTAAGGGCATGGCGTGGTTGTATGTTGGAGTAAGGGCATGGCGTGGTTGTATGTTGGAGTAAGGGCATGGCGTGGTTGTATGTTGGAGTAAGGGCATGGCGTGGTTGTATGTTGGAGTAAGGGCATAGCTTGGCTGTATATGAGGGTAAGGGCATGGCTTGGCTGTATATTGGGGTAAAGGTTTGGCTTGGCTGTATATGGAGGTAAGAGCATGGCTTGGTTGTGTATGGGGTAAGAGCATTGCTTGGTTGTGTATGGGGTAAGGGCATGACTTGGTTGTATATGGGGGTAAGAGCATGTCTTGCCTGTATATGGGGTAAGAGCATGGCTTGGCTGTATATGAGGTAAGGGCATGGCTTGATTCTATATGAATAAGGGCATGTTTTGGCTCTATATGTGTAAGGGCATGGCTTGGCTGTATATGGAGGTAAGGACATGACTTAGCTGTATTTGGGGGTAAGGTATGGCTTGGTTAATGAGAAAGGCTAGTTGTTTGTGAGAGTATCTGTGGTTTGTGAAGATGTTTTGCCAAAAAGAAGAATCTGGTTGTTTAGGGATTATATTTTCTTGAGTATGTAAACACCTGCAAAAATGTCAACACATTCATGATGGATGTTGACAGTCTATGGTTTCCCATGCTCACGCTGGACCACAACGAATGTCTGTGGTGACATGCAAGATCTCACAAGAAGATGAAGTTGCCATGAAATTCCTCCAGACAGGGAAAGCACCATCTTCTAATCACTAGCACTTCAGTGTGTGTGTGTGTGTGTGTGTGTGTGTGTGTGTGTGTGTGCATGCGTGGTATAGGTGTGTTTGTGTACAGTATGTGTGTGTGTGCGTGTGCGTGTGCGTGTGTGTGTGTGTGTACACACACACACACACACACACACACACACACACCTATACCACGCAAGCACACACACACACACACACACACACACACACACACACACACACATACCACACGCACACACATGCATGCATGCATGCACGCACACACACACACACACACACACACACACACACACACACACACACACACACACACACTTATTCTTCTTCATGTCCTGCAAAGTTTCTCTGCCAGTAAAAGTCTCTGTACTGCTGTGAAAATGAATATAGCTAAAATCTTATCTTTCTGCCATCTCTCTGTTCGTCTCTCTCTGCTGTCAAAATGAGTCTGTCACTACTGCACTAAAAAAATGCTGTGCAAAAGTCTCTGTGCTGTGGAAACGGGTCTGCCATGCACAGTAAAAGAATGCTATGCTGTGCTGTGCTGTGTAAAAGCCCAAAAGTCCAAAGCTGTAAGAAGTCTTTAAATTCCTGCTTCGAATCTCCTGCATCTTCCTTTGTTTGCTCAGTCTGCTAATGTCTAATGCCTGTGCCTGTGTGCCGATGCTGATGACAGCTTCCTCCTGTGCTTTGATTTTAGTCTCTCCTCTGTGGGAGATGAAACACTTACTCTTAAAATTTTCTGAGATGGAAGATTTTTTAAAAGCAGTGGGGCCCCTCAGCCAACAATGGGCCCTAAGCAATTGCCTAAGTTGTCTTGTCCTAGATCCATCTCTGCTTCAGGGAAATCGCCACCTATTTACAGTGTTAAAGTTGATCAGATCTTATGTACTGTTCTGCAGGATATAGAGATACACATCATCCCACCCACCCATCACCCCTCTTTAGTCACATTACCTTGCTTCTCTCTGGCATCATCTGACTTTTGATATAGACACTGACTACCTAAACTTGACCATGTTGCTTCAATGGTGGAAATCATATTTTTGGAAATCAGATTATGCACACCTTCTAGACATTTATCCTAGCTCAGAACAGTTCTGTACTATGTGAACAGGACCAATCGCATTTATTTTCATACTTAGAGGAGCTGATCACACATTCCAATTCACACTGGAAAAGGTCCAGGTTGAACATTTCAGGTCTGGTAGCCTGCACTCTGCTGCACATACTAGCTGCTGTGTGAAAATTCTAATCCTTAAAAAGATTTGCATTGTCATTAGAAACACATCAAAGACACTTTCCAAACTGCCGGAACGAGAAAGCTCAGACTTCAGTAGATTGCTCATAATGCTGAAAGGAGCCAAAATGGAAAGATGGTAAAATCAGCAAACAAAGGAGAGTAGTATTGTTGCAAATGAATTCATTTTCAAGTCTTGCTGAGTACCTTCATGAGGTGAGCCCTGTTTTTATAAAATCTCACCAAGATGATGCTGACATACAGACTGTATTTTATACATCACATATCATGGACAGGCCTCTAGGTGTTTCTGCAGTTAAAATAGTGTTTGTTCATATTTGCAATAATAATTCCAAAACCATGCTGCATACAAGGTATCAAAAAATTATTTTAAAGCATACTTGATGGCAAAACAATTGCATTGATATTTGACCCCTGTCTAAAGCAGCTAAAGAGATATTGAATATTATTTGTATACTATTTATTTGTATTGTAATAATTTTCATATTTCTCTAAATATCTGAACATTCAGATAACACAGACAGAACTACATATCCTCTTATAAAAGCTCTAGCCGTACGAAGAAAATCTTGTAAGCAATATGTCTCTTGCTTGAATAGTTACTGAAGTATCATAAGCTGTTTATACAACATTACAAAATTAATATTCACTGCCTTTATTTTGGTTTGTAAAATCCATTTTAAAGCATCAAACTAAATGAATGCCACCAATGTATAGACTAATTATCCTGAATGGTTTGCCATTTATAGTTTTCTAGTAACACTTACAATTCCAGAGATATAAATATGTGTTTGAACTGAAAGGTGATAACTTTTTTTTTTAAAAGCTCAATCCACACCCACTGGGAGTTAAGAGTACATACGTAAGAGAGCTGTAATGGAGGGAATGAGTTAAAACTGTATCATCAGGTGAGGAGCTGAAAGCACAACTACAAGTGGTCAAAACTCTCTCAAATGATATAAGACTGTCATTTGGCCTTGATAAATGTGCAAAAGCAACCTTTAAAGCAGGAAAACTGCAGCACCAAAAAACATCAGTTTGGGACAGGAACGTGATATAACGGGACTTGAACAGGATGGTGTTTATAAATATATGGCAACTGATGAAGGATCGATAATAAAACATTAACAAGTGCAAACAAAACTCAGTAAACAATATTTTAGAAGACTAAAATTAATACTGAAAACAGCCCTGACATCTAGGAACAAAGTCCAAGCTATAAACCAATTTGCTCTTCCTGTTCTAACTTACAGTTTTGGGGGTGATTGACTGGCCCCAAAAGGTATCAGATCAGTTGGACAGGAAAACAAGAAAACGCTTCACAATTATCAAAAGATATATTAAAATCAGTATATATACCAAGATTATATATTCCTTATTCTGAAGGAGGTATAGGCCTCCTTGAAATTGATTACATGTATAGAGCTGCAATTGTAGGACTGCATACATATCTGCTGACTTCACCAGATATAAACATAATGAAAGTTTTAAAACATGAAGGGAACAAATCTAAGATGACTTCCCTGCTTAGTTTAGCAGAAGCATATCAGTGTCAAGCAGGAATGAAACAAACCAGAAGAAGATAAAAATTGGGCAGCAACTGAATGTGCCAAAAACAAAAGAAAGACTATAAGGAGAAGGAAGAGATGAGAAGGCAAGAAATGTGGAAAAGGGATGAATATAGTTGTAAGTACAGAAAACTCCTGGAACAACCTCATTTCAATCAGGATCTGATGCAGAAGTGGTTAAGGAGAGGGGAATTTAAACCAAAACATGAAAGGTTAATATTAGTGGCCAAGGACAGTGGACTACATACATGTTGTTTTATGAAGTCCATTGAATATGTGGGAGAAATAGACAAATGCAGGTTCTGTAAAACAGAACTGGAAACGGTCACACATCTTGTTTCTGGGTGTAATACACTAATGGCAGAGGGCCTGTATACTGAAAGGCATAATAATGTGGCAGGACTGTTGCACTGAAGATTGTGCAAACATTACACTATTGAAGCAGCCGAGAAGCATTGGAAATATGAGCCACAAAACATTATAGAGAATGATTAAGTTTCTATCACAAATAGTTCAGAAAATAGATGTGCAAAAACTAGATATAGTATCCATGAAAAGAAGACAAAAATAACATTGATCACCGAAATTGCTGCACCCACTGATTACAGTGTCTCACATGCAGAGATAGACACAAAGTCATAAAATACCAGGATATGCAGGCAGAAATGAGAGCAATGTGGAAGAAGGATACCCAGACAATTCCAATAGAAGTAGGAGCAATGGGCCTTATAAAAAAGAATTTACAATCGTATTTAGATATGTTACCAATACATGTAACCCCATACGAATTGCAGAAGGAGTCATTACTGGGCACATTGCGGGTGCTGCGAAGAGCACTTCTGGCTGACATGAAAGATTGAAACAATACCAATTTCATGAACTTTAATCATACTTTGACTTAAGAATGGGGATCATTCTCATCATGGTATTAGAAACCCAAAAGACATGGAGAAATTAAACCATGAAAAAGGTCCCTTTCCTCATGTCCCAATGTTCTGGTATTACTTCCTTGCATTAGCAAACTATTCCGCATAAACATCCTTAGGGGTGTCTCAGACTTGCTGCTTCCTTATGTTACCTGCTGTTGCACTGAACTTTTGTTCAATTTTTCTAAAAGCAGGTACTCTAAGTCTGATGTAAAGTACATTTATCTTTCTTGTTTCATAAAATGCACGTAACGGGAGCTACCTTCCGTGCTTGAGATAATTAATTAATTAATAACAGGTAGCAACTGATGTTTTAGAGGCAATAAAAGCACATCCTGCAGAAGTAATCTGTTCAATAAAAAGTTGTCTGTCTGCACATCTATGTAACTATGACGTCATCAGGTAAAAATGGCTCCCAACCTGGCCCCAACCTGCATTTAGCAAGGCTATGCTCTTCCACAATGGATCACATATATCGGAAATATGGACCACTAAGTCATAATACTGTGTTTTTCTGTCACATTGTTTATTCTATAAGTGAAACTATATTTTTTGTTAAATCAGATTATGAAGAGGTCTCCATTTTCAGAGCAATCAAGTAAATTCTGGAGAATAGCTGTTTTTATGGAAAATCCAATAAAGTTGTCAGTTTAAAAATGCAAATGTTTTATGTGTTAGAACCAATGTAAATGGACAAAACATATTGTTACAGTGATATATACTGTGAAAACTTCAATATTTTCTGATGTAATATAAAAACATAGAAGCTTTATTGTCAATAATAAAGGTTTCTCCTGACAACTCTAAGATATATGGTTCATCCCTTCCTGTCCTTTAACTAATTAACTCTGTGGAATTTGCATGTTGTCCCTGCATTTGAGTGATTTCCTCCGATGCTTCTGTTTTCTACTGCTACTTTAAAACCTGGTCACTAACAAGAACGTTTGAACTATCCATTTGTGCTTGCTCCTACAGTCTAGGCCATAACTGCAAACAGGCTGTGACGGGTCAGTTTATTTACTTGGAAGGTGAAGAAAATAGGAAATATATGCATTACCCGACATTTTACCAACGTATTTTCTGCTATTGTACACTAAGAATAGTCTTAACATTTTTACAGAAGAGTAGCCCCAAATACTTTAAATAAATAATAGAATTTCCTTAAAACTTGCAGCCACATGAGATCTGTAGTGTGAACAGAGCTCTGGGGGACAAACAGAACAGTCCTGATTGAGGTGTTATAACAGGTTGTTTGAAAAACGTATCACTCTTTATTTACATGCAGTATATTTATGTTTTCACTCATGGCTGATTTATATTCAAACAAATGACTTTTCTTAAATGGAAGCCTAAATGACTAGGAATTAACTAAGAATTCTTCGTGATCTATGACCTCCAATATCTCTATTTATTTCCAGTTTCTTAATTTTAGTCAAACTTTATCACTTGCTAAAAAGGACAGCATCTGTTTTTAACTTGTGTTATGGTGCCATCTGGTGGAGATGTAATTACTGACGTTTAATTAAGGTAAATGGAGAGCCACTTTTTGTAAGTATTTACACGGATTTCATAAGATCTTTTTCTGTTCTTTCAGTGTATTAGTGTGTACTGATGTAATGTTTACTTTCAGTTTTCAATAATTATTTTTTAAGAAGTCATGTATTCTTTTACAGTGATAATCTTGTACAAAACGTGCCATATGCTTATGAGTTGGATGTTTTCCATTTTAACTACTAAAGAATCCTGGAAATTCATTTGTACCACTGAATATTTTAAATTATTTTAAGTAAACCGTAGAAAAAAAATCTATCTTTGACCCTATGTCTACTAAATAGGATGGAGTACCTCAAATTTCCATGTATTGTAGAAGAGAGTTCATGTGTACAGAATAGCAGAGCAGGTCAAATGGGGTGCTAGGCATGTTTAGGTTTGTTTAGTTTTTTTAGAATTTTGGCTAGAAATGTGATGGTTTTTATTTTTATGTTGAGGAGGGTTGTGTTTATATTTGTGTTTCAGAGTTGTGTGGCTTTGTGCTTGTGCACTTTCAGACTTCTGGCCTCGATATACTGAAACTCGACACCTCAGTATTTTGAGATTCAGAAGTGGATATATATATATATATATATATATATATATATATATATATATATATATATATATACATATAGATACATATATACACACACACACACACACACACACACACACACACACACACACACACACACACCACACACTGCAAATGGCCGAGACCATAAG
>NC_056742.1:539840638-539848138 GCF_019279795.1 Protopterus annectens | reverse complement strand
AAGGAAGGTACCCTTAAGGAAGGTCTTACACAGTTTGGAAGTAATAAGCGGCCCTGATTCCTGACCTACATGGTAGTGTGAAATTGCTGCAAGTTGCACTTTGACCATGGAAGAGCTAGCCCCCTGGTGAACGAGAGAAGATAGAAAATCTAGAACAGATGCTACCGGCGCCGTGAAAGGATCTAACTGACGATGTTCCGCCCAAATGGAAAAACGTTTCCATTTGCTCCGATAGACCCTTCTGGTGGAGGGCTTGTGAGCTGCTACTAGGATGGCTTTGACTGGAGATGAAATTCCGGGAGTCCTTATCAGGAGTGGAACTGGAGCAACCAAGCCGTCAGCTTTAGGTTGGCCAGGTTCGGGGTTGGAAGACCCAGGGGGTGTGAAATGAGATCCGGAAGGGGATCCAACGTCCAGGGCGGATGAATCAGGTGAGACCATAGGTAAGGGAACCACGTCTGACGAGGCCAGAATGGGGCAATGAGGATCATTTTGCTTGCCAACCAACTGGCTTTCTGCAATAGTTTCAACATCAGGGGCAGAGGCGGGTAAGCATAAAGCAGACCGGGAGGCCAAGCATGAACTAGAGAGTCTCTCGGGGACTCCCCCAGAGGGGGGATCAGAGCAAAGTAATCGTTGCATTTGGTATTTGAGTGAGAGGCAAAAAGATCGCAACAAGGTCGCCCCCATCGGGCAAATATTTGCTCTGCCACTAGAGGATTGAGAGACCACTCGTAAGGAGTCAGGATAGTACGACTGAGCCTGTCCGCTAATATATTGGACCGTCCCGGAATGTGCGTTGCGATGAGAAAGCGGTTGGTGGATATTGCCCATTCCCACACTCTCATGGCCTCACGGCAGAGTGGGTAAGACCTGGTTCTCCCCTGTTTGTTGATGTACCAGATGACTGACATGTTGTCCGTCTGTACTGCAATCGTCCCCACTGGAAGAGAGTTGTGAAGCGCTTGCAACATCAAAAGCACCGCCCTCATCTCCAGGACGTTGATATGCAAAGAGGTCTCTATGTTGCTCCACGTGCCTTGGACTGTTCTGCCCAAATAGTGCCCCCCACCCCAGGCGAGAAGTGTCCGTGGTCACTGTGGTGACTGGTGGAGGCAGCGAGAAGGGGCGTCCCATGTGGAGATTGGAGGACTGGAGCCACCACACGAGCGACCTTCTGCAAACCTTGCTTAGGGAGATGGGATGAGACAGGGGATTGCGATATAGGGACCATTGTACCTGGAGGGTCCACTGTATGACCCTCATATTCAACTGGGCCAATGGCAGCAGTGGAATTGCTGCCGCCATGGACCCTAGAGCCCTCAGGACCAATTCCGCCGAAGGAGCTTGAATTTGAAGGATGGTCTGCACATGCAACCTCAGGTTCTGTAGCCGATCTGGAGTCAAGAAAACAAGCGTCAGACTGGAGTCCATCCTCGCCCCTATGAAATCCAATACTTGTGTAGGAGCCAGGGAGGATTTGGCCGTGTTGATGGTCAACCCTAAGAGTGGAGCTAGGTTGAGGAAATAATCCCTGCATGAGCAAAGAAGATGCCTTGTTGGGGCGGTAAGGAGCCAATCGTCTAGGTACGGAAAGACCTGAATTCCCTGGAGTCTCAGGTGGGCCACTATCGCTGCCAAGACCTTGGTGAACACCCTGGGGGCTGAGGTGAGACCGAAGGGAAGGGCCCTGAATTGGAAGTGGCTGGCTCCCAGCCGGAAGCAGAGAAACCTCCTGGAGCGTCTGTCCATGAGAATATGATAGTACGCATCCTTGAGGTCTATTGAGCACATCCAGTCGTTCTCCCTTAGAAGTGGGAGGATAGATTGCAGAGTGACCATCTGGAACTTTACTTTTGGTACTGCCGGGTTCAAGAGAGAGAGGTCCAAGATAGGCCTCGCGTCCCCCGTCTTTTTTGGCACTAGAAAGAACCTGGAGTAAAATCCTGATCCGTGCTGATCTGGGGGGATGGGTTGGATGGCTCTTTTTTGTAAGAGCTGCTGAATTTCTGCAGCAGCCGCCTCCCTCTGATTGGGTGGTACATGGAGGAGGCTTCTGATACTGGGGGTTACAAGAAAGGGAATTTGGTATCCTCTGGATATAACACGAAGCACCCAGCGATTCGTTGTTATGGACTCCCACATTGCTAGGTGCCTCGAGAAACATCCCCCGACTGCCTCCAGAGTGGAGCAGCCAGGTAACCCCTCAGGGGTTCTGTGTGGGCCTCTCAGAGAAAGGTTCTCTGGACCCAAAGTTCCTGGGACCCCCTCTGCCTCTAGGGTGGCATCCTCCCTGTCTTCCTCTGCCACGAGAGGACTGGTTGTCCGGAGCAGACTGGGATTGATGCAATTTCTGGAACCACATCTTCTTCTGACCCTTTTGGTTCTTGGTAAAGGACCTTTGGGGAGCAGAGAAGCAGACTCCAACGGCAGACAATGTCTTCCCGTCTTTCTTGCTCTGGACAAGGGTGTCACGAACGGTTTTGCCAAACAATGCAGAACCATCAAAAGGGGCATTCGCAAATGATGCCTTAAAGGGTTCTGAGAAGTCACAATGTCGGAGCCAGGCTTGCCTCCTCATGACCAGCCCAACTCCGCCTGCTCTAGTGGCTCCCTCAGTGGTGTGAGACAAGAGCCGCATAGCGGTGTTGGAAATAGAATGTAGGGTGGACATTCGAGAGGAGTACAGTTGCTTGTCCCCTTCCGACATGGACCCCGGGGGGGAGGCAGCGTATTCTTTGATTAGATCTCGCTGCATCCGAATGATGTGTGCCATATAGTTCATGGCCCTCAAGGAGAAAGTCGCTGAACTGAAGGCCCACTTCCCAAGGCGGTCCATCACGTGAGACTCCTTGCTCGGCGGATGAACCGTGGGGCTCTCCTGAGCCAACTCTCTCTTGGTGGCTGCCGCCACCAACATGGCATCCACAGGGGGACCTCCACTCCAATGGGAACAGGCTCTACAGTGTCCGGCTCCCTCCAAGCCCTAGTGGCCATAACATCCACTAAGGGGTCGGGGGGAGGGGACACCCAAGAGGTAGATGGCCCTGCCTCGAACGCCTCTAGGAATACGGACTCATCGGAGGAAGCCTTGGGGGCAGACCACCCCCCCTGATTCTTAGCATTTCCATGATGTCTCCAAAGGAGACATCCTCGGGGGGTGACCTTGGGGAGCCTTCCCCTTCATCCAAGTCCGTATCCTCAGTGAGGGACTCAGGGGAGTCCATGTGCCTCCTTTTGCACTTCGACTTGTGAAGAACCTCCTCGGGGGGGCTGTCCGAGGAGTCCTCACCAGCAATATCCTGTTCCAATGGAACACCTAGAGGCGCTGAAGCAGGCTGCCCCGAAGGCCGGGTGAGGGGAGCCAGGACCAGCTGAGAGGGAGTGCAGGGGGGAGCCGAAGCCAGGACCGGGGGCCTGGATGCACTCAACAGCACCCTCTCCACCACTGCAAAAGCCGAGGGGGAGCCGCTGTCTGACGGATCCGAGACCCGACTCCCACTGGGATCTGAGGCAGGGATCGGACCCATAGCGGAGACTATCGGATCCGAAGGACCCACGCGCTCCGACCGAGACGGGGCCGAGAGCACACCGAGTCCCTCAGATCCGAAGCTCGGCCCATGGCTCCGAGAGGTCAGATCTGACAAACTCGAGGGAATAGTCGGAGCCGAAGTGCCCAGCACTGTCGGCTCCGACCCACCCTCGGATCCAACGTGGCTCGGTTCCGACAGCTCCGAACCCAGGAGGCGGGTTGGAGAAGGAGCTATAGGAGTGAAAAAAGGGGTCGAGCCCCCCCCCCCCGGAGAGGGGGGGGAGGCAAGAGCACTCCCATTTGCATCTAGGCCTGGATGAACCTCCTCATCATCCGGTCCATGTCCGCGTCCGACATACTGAATGTGGACCTCGAGGAGGCCACTGAGGCAGGCCTGGAGTGCCACCTCGATGACCTTGACGGGGACCGGGTCACCTCCTCCTCGGGTCCCAGGGAGAAACAAGGGGATCGGATCTGAGGAGGAGGTGAACCAGAAACCCTGGAGGGAGAAACACGCTTGGCAGGCGGGGCCGAGGAGGAGTCTTCGGCCTGCCGCTTAAGGTGCTTCTCCCTCCACTTCTCTTTCCTGGCCTCCCTCACCTCCGAAGCCACAGTGGGAGGTTGAGTCCCGGTCGGAGGGAAGGGGGCAGGAGTGGCCATTACCGAGGACTGGGTAACGGTCACAGAAGCACCTGAGGCCGGAGCTGGGTCTGGGGGCAAAAGGCCCACCAGAACCAGCTTCAACCTCCGATCCTTAAGTGCCCTGGGGTTGAACACAGCACAAATAGCGCAACCCGAAGAGAGGTGTTCAACCCCAAGGCACCTAACGCACCGAGTGTGGCCATCAGGCAGTGAAAGCTTGTGACCACACTCGATGCATTTCGAAAAAATGGCTTTAGGGGCCTCCGACATAACTAAAGTAAAACACACTCACTAGGCCCCTACACTCTACACACACACACACACACACACACACACTGCGACCAGCGAGGGCAGGGAGGAAAAATTAAATTAAAATTTAAGCTAATTTAAGCTAAAAGGTAAGAGAAACTAGCATAAAGGGGAAACCTAAACACACACACACAGACACACGATTAAGAAATATAAGAGAAAGTTGAAAACTGTTTTTCTCACAGAATCACCAAGAGTTCTGGAATCTAGCTGTTGCTTGAAGAGCGGCAAACTAGATCTGAGGTCAGTCAGGGTTGGCAGGGGATTATGGGTAAAGGGAGGAGCTAGGAGCTTGGATCTATGCTGTGATAGAAGTTGCCGGCTCGGATCCGAGATCGGATCCGTATCCCAAAGGTTGCTGACAAATGAAGTCCTACTTCAGATGATATATTAGCTTCACAGAGTTGCCCGCCCACCTTAGCTTAGACTCATTCAATAATTTACTGTAGTAAAATATAATAGTTTTTCAAGCTCCACAGATGCAGTCCACAGATATTGCATTTTATTCAGTACTAGAACATAACCTGACTCGTCCATGTCTAGGTACAAAAATCACTGAAAATACACCAAAAGGGTTCTACAGCTCTGAAGTAAAACAACCAATAACGATAAACATAGAGGAGCTGATTCCAACAGCTATCCAAGGCACACCAGCCACCAAAGAAATGCTGGAAATGAGGAATGAAAAACCTCAAACAGTGTAGAAAGATTCACCCTACATAATTTCTCAAGTTTACACATGAATTCTTTGAGAATGAATTATAATACTTGAATGTAACTATTATCAAAGTTAAAAAAACTCCCAGTATATCTCTAAAATTTACTGAAAACACACCTGTTGCAATTCCTTCCTTTTTTTGACAGTGAACATCCACCTTTCCAAAAAAGAAACACAGTAAAAGGGCAAATGGTAAGGGTTGCACATATGTCTACAAGGTATATTGATTTTGTGTAAGAATGTGATAACATTAAAGACATGTTTATACAAAGTGGATATCTGGAGAACCTTATTATAAAAGTAGAGGAAGAAGTTATGGTTGGGGAAAGAGATATGTACCCATTATCAAAAGAGAGGTAATACCAATTGTGATAGTGATGCCTCTCCAGTAACTGCAGTTCAGGGTAACAAAGATTCCGGTAATGTTGAACAAGCCCTATGTACAGAGTTTAACCAATATTCACATATTATCAAGATTATGGTTCAAAAGTATTGTCAATGTTTCAACAACTACAGGAGATACCCAAGGTGTTTAATAATTTACCTAAGGTGGTATATAAAAAGGTAGAACCTTAAAACATTTTTATGAGATGAGAAAAACATACACAAGTTCATTTAGGAAAGTGGGAACCTATAAATGTGGGACTTGTAAACAATGTTTGTTTATTTGTAACTCAGAAGTTATATACATCTTTTCCAGAAAAAAGGATTACAAGGATGAAGATATACTTCAATTGTAATAGTAGTGGGTAGTATACATAGCTATATGTGATCAATGTATTTCTTTCTATATAGGAAAAACTAAAAGGACCTTAAGGAAGTAGGTACATGAAGATCTCTATGATATCACTAAGGATAATGAGACTAATTTTGGCAAAGCACATAAGGTACTGCCACAATGGAAAGTTCAGGTTTTCTGTAATAGAACAGGTAAAGAAGGATCCCAGAGGGGGCAGTGGAAAAATTTATTAGAGTGCAGGGAACTAATGTGGTAGTTGGACTTAGAAGACAATAAACAGCAAGGCTTAAATGATTGTATTTCAGTTGTACCTGCTTTAAAATTAAAGGCAGGTATATTATGATTGGAACTTTAATTATATATGATTACGTTTTTTACATTTTTAATGATAATTATTAATCCAGTCATTTATACCTTTATTTATTTCATATGCACATTTAGTTTGTAATTTTATGGAAGTGCATTGTTTTCATGATTTTTATGTTCAAATGTTGTTTTAACTATCTGTCCCTTTAAGGGGTTAACTGCTCAGCTTATTTTAATATGTAATTAATTAATTGGTGGCTGGAACTATTTAAAAGGATGTTTTTTAAGTGGAATTTTAGTACTGATGATGTCCTGGATGGGAACAGGATGAAAGAGCTAAGGTTTGTTCAAATAAAAGCTTTGTGACATAATTTGTTTGGTGGTGTGCTGTGTGGATTGTATCTTCAAACACTATTCTAATTTGAATGCATGTACTCTATTTTTGAGTGATTTCCATACTTTGCATTCAGGTTAAGTATCATGCTATATTCATTCTGTACTCAGACCCTACTATATTAGGTCAGACCTCTGCTTCAGCTGCCCTATGAAGAGGTGCCATGATGCAAGAAAAACAACTAAATATAAATAATGGATGTAGAATTACTTACATTGTGTACTACATGTATAAGCCATATCATGTGTAGTGGTTATGTAAATAACTCAGCATGAAAATGTACACATATTACTTATGTTAAGTCTGCCTATTTAAAATTTGAAATTTTTTTTTTTTTTTTTTTTTATTTTCTGAGGAACACTCCTGAAATGTCTTAAAAGGGTTCAGAGTGGTCACTGATCAGTGCCCTGATCCTTTAAACACATATCAATAAATAAATGCCTAAATAAGTAAATAAATAAACAAGTAAATTAAATAAATATGTACATTATTTCCTTATTTTATCTCCTTCGGATTTTGGTATTAGAATCTCACAATGGAAGGAAACGGATAAATATTATCTGCAGATATACATTATCTGCAGGTGTGATTCCAGATGTGACGATGATAAATTCACAGAGGGTGGGTTTGGGAGGTAAGAAAAGTACTTCCAAATAATGATATATGATATACTTTGTTCTCCACAGGAGAAGGGAAACAAGTGAGATGAAAACGGAGGTACAAGCTGTTAGAATAACCAGATTTGTATTAACATGCATTTTCTGTAGAAAATAAAGTCTTTTGATGTAATTACTGTGCTGATTAGTAATTTAATTTCTCACTACTTTGATACAGAATCCCAAATTTTCTGAGGGACAGCA